>NC_064640.1:883902255-884203955 GCF_023864345.2 Schistocerca serialis cubense | reverse complement strand
AGGAGGAGGAGGATTAGGCTCAGGTAAGGGTTGAAAATCATTCGTAACAAATATATTTATTGAACAACGTATAGTTAAAAGATCAATCAAACCAATTAAGCAAAATTTACTTGTAAGCTTTCAACAATTAATTAAAAACAAGTTAAGAACAATAACAAATCTCAAAGGTGATCAAATTTCATAAATGTGGACATCCCCCAACATGTGTTGCAGTGTTTACCCTGCATTCAAGTAAAACTTTGATACACTGTCACATTGACCCGCATTATGCTGTTAAAAACAGAGGAAACCCAGATTGCTGGATATGATTATGAAAGCATCTATCTTCAAAGACAATAAATGAGCTTTGCACTTAACTTTCGCAGTAATGGAAGCAAATAATTTCAACAAACCACAACATAGAGGCAAAGAAATTTGTTGCCGTTCCTTGAGAATTAATCACTTACCACTGTTTCAACTCCTATAATGAGATACCGCGTAGTTATTAAGACACAGAAAAGTTTTTAGTACAAGGTACAAGCTTATGTAACAGAAGAACGATGGAAAAATTTAATACAGTAACTGCGCTTTAAAACGACAACTACAGCAAGAAGAATTTGTGTCCCAAACAATCTGACAATTCACCTTGTAGTTTTGTCTAACAATTGATTTACAATTGCTTTCTATCACAGCATGTTCCACAACACTACTGACCAAAGAAATGAAAACAATTACCTTAAAATTTACATCAAGTTCCCCAAGATGACACATACACACGCATTGCAAAATATACATATTTTTTTAAAAAAACAAGACTGGTACAATGTTCCCTCAAACAATTTGTTGGCCACGCTAGTACTGTTGATCAACAGGCAGGGCAACCCGCGACCTCAGAATCGAACCGACTGCATCCCCGTAGTTACTTAGCGTGAATCAGATATAGACACCTCCGGATAATCGAGAAAACATATAATCAAATAATAAATGATCTCTAACCCCTCAATCATGGAACTGAACACAACATGACTACGAGCCTAATGACACACTCATATATCAATAAAGGGACAGAAACCAAACCCTCCATTATTAACAGCTAAACAGTAATCGTGTCCTTATTCTGAACACACACAAAAACTTCAACAAGGAGACCGGAATGTTTGTCCCCCAACCGCAATTCAGCTTCAAAACAACGCCCAATAGCGTAACGGTAGCAAGGGACCGCCACGTGGGACGGAAAATCAACAAGATTTGAATGTATGCAGACGGTCGGCAAACGAACTTCAATTACACTAGCAGACAGTACCATAAATACCAAGGAACTGGCATGAATCCTTTTCTCCCAGAATTAACAAGTGGGTTAGCAAGCATCAAAGCCACTCACAGCAATAAATGAGGTAACTTAAAACAAAGTCCACAAAGTTATCATATAAAAGAAGTAAAAACACAGTATGTCTTAATTACAGAAAATGACAACCAAGCATTTGGTACAAACATGTGGGGGCTTCTTGAACTCGCGCTCAACGTGCCTACGACCGCGCATGGAGGAATCCTAAACCGGTATTTGTAGAGTTCCGCTACCTGTGAAGGCGGATAAGGAGCACAAGCAGACGGCGACACACTTGGAAAGACAATAGAAGGGAACATTTTACGAACCTCACGCTGTCCGCAAATTCACTCAGCAGAAGGAAGGTACCGCACTGTAGTTCTAAGACGGCACGCTTTCGTCTTAACCAAGGCACCGCAACTACGGACTTCCGCAGTAGGAATAGCTTCGGCTGTCTGTCCTCCTGAGCCACCAAGATGCTATTCGTCCACGAGACTCAGAGGGCCATAGACACGGGTTCCCGGGTAGATGCCATGTTTCTTGACTTCCGCAAGGCGTTCGATACAGTTCCCCACAGTCGTTTAATGAACAAAGTAAGAGCATATGGACTGTCAGACCAACTGTGTGATTGGATTGAAGAGTTCCTAGATAACAGAACGCAGCATGTCATTCTCAATGGAGAGAAGTCTTCCGAAGTAAGAGTGATTTCAGGTGTGCCGCAGGGGAGTGTCGTAGGAGCGTTGCTGTTCACAATATACATAAATGACGTTGTGGATGATATCGGAAGTTCACTGAGGCTTTTCGCGGATGATGCTGTGGTATATCGAGAGGTTGTAACAATGGAAAATTGTATTGAAATGCAGGAGGACCTGCAAAGAATTGTAGAATGGTGCAAAGAATGGCAATTGAATCCCAATGAAGATAAGTGTAATGTGCTGCGAATTCATAGAAAGAAAGACCCCTTATCATTTAGCTACAATATAGCAGGTCAGCAACTGGAAGCAGTTAATTCCATAAATTATCTGGGAGTACGCATTAGGAGTGATTTAAAATGGAATGATCATATAAACTTGACTGTCGGTAACGCAGATGCCAGACTGAGATTCTTTGGAAGAATCGTAAGGAGCAATCCGAAAACAAAGGAAGTAGGTTACAGTATACTTGTTCGCCCACTGCTTGAGTATTGCTCACCAGTGTGGGATCCGTACCAGATAGGGTTGATAGAAGAGACAGAGAAGATCCAACGGAGATCGGAGTGCTTCGTTACAAGATCATCTAGTAAGCGCGAAAGCGTTACGGAGACGACAGATAAACTCCAGTGCAAGACTTTGCAGGAGAGACGCTCAGTAGCTCGGTACGGGCTTTTGTTGAAGTTTCGAGAACATACCTTCACCGAGAAGTCAAGCAGTATATTGCTCCCTCCTACGTACATCTCACGAAGAGACCATGAGGATAAAATCAGAGAGATTAGAGCCCACACAGAGGCATACCGACAATCTTTCTTTCCACGAACAATACGAGACTGGAATAGAAGGGAGAACCGATAGAGGTACAGAAGGTACCCTCCGCCACACACCGTCAGGTGGCTTGCGGAGTATGGACGTAGGTGTAGATGTAGATGTATACCCCAAACGGAATGCCGAAGTCCAGTCCTCTGACAGAGAAATCGCACGGCCCAAATCACAATACGCCGTGCCTGAGAGCCCTCCCTGCTGCGCTACTGCCGCTGTCCGACTCACTCCCCACACTCCCTCTTGCTTATGTCAAATCGCCGTAGGCAAAGGTGGAATGCGGACTGCGGCCTACCGACACAGTAACGCTCAGGGAATATGATGAAAGTTGTTACAGCACAGTACATAATCTGTTAGAACATCCTTGCACGCTGTGTGATTCTTTAGTGAATACAGGAGCGAGAAACAAATGTTGTTTACGAACAGAGAATTTAGGTATTAATTTATTCTACATCTAATATCAAATAGTAAAATACACTGAAGTGCCAAAGAAACTATACAGGGTGGTCCATTGATAGTGACCGGGCCAAATATCTCACGAAATAAGCGTCAAACGAAAAAACTACAAAGAACGAAACTCGTCTAGCTTGAAGGGGGAAACCAGATGGCGCTATGGTTGGCCCGCTAGATGGCGCTGCCAGGGTCAAACGGATATCAACCGCCGCGTTTTTTTTAAATAGGAACCCTTCTTTCTATTACGTATTCATGTAGTACGTAAAGAAATATGAATGTTTTACTTGGACCACTTTTTTCGCATTGTGATAGATGGTGCTATAATAGTCACAAACGTATAAGTACGTGGTATCACGTAACATTCCGCCAGTGCGGACGGTATTTGCTTCGTGAGACATTACCCGTGCTAAAATGGACCGTTTACCAATTGCGGAAATGGTCGATATCCTGTTAATGTATGGCTATTGTGATCAAAAGGCCCAACGGGCGTGTGCTATGTATGCTCTTCGCTATCCTGGACTACATCATCTACGTTCGCCGAATAGTTACATCATTTAAGGAAACAGGAAGTGTTCAGCCACATGTGAAACGTCAACCACGACATGCAACAGATGATGATGCACAAGTGGGTGTTTTAGCTACTGTCACGGCTAACCCGCACATCAGTAGCAGACAAATTGCGCGAGAATCGAGAATCTCAAAAACGTCGGTGTTGAGAATGCTACATCAACAACGATCGAACCAGTACCATATTTCTATGCACCAGTAATTGCATGGCGACGACTTTGAACGTCGTGTACAGTTCTGCCACTGGACACGGGAGAAATTACGGGACGATGACAGATTTTTTACACGCGTTCTATTTAGCGACGAAGCGTCATTCACCAACAGCGGTAACGTAAACCGCCATAATATGCACTATTGGGCAACGGAAAATCCACGATGGCTGCGAAGAGTGGAACATTAGTGACCTTGTCGGGTTAATGCATGGTGCGGCATTATGGGAGGATGAATAATTGGCCCCCGTTTTATCGATGGCAATTTAAATGGCGCAATGTATGCTGATTTCCTACGTAATGTTCTACCGATGTTACTACAAGCTGTTTCACTGCATGACAGAATCGGGATGTACTTCCAACATGATGGATGTCCGGCACATAGCTTGCATGCGGTTGAAGCGCTATGGAATAGCATATTTCATGACAGCTGGATTGGTCGTCGAAGCACCATACCATGGCCCGCACGTTCACTGGGTCTGACGTCCCCGGATTTCTTTCTTTGGGGGAAGTTGAAGGATATTTGCTGTCGTGATCCATCGACAACGCCTGACAACATGCGTCAGCGCATTGTCAATGCATGTGCCAACATTACGGAAGGCGAACTACTCGCTGTTGACAGAAATGTCGTTACACGTATTGCCAAATGCATTGAGGTTGACGGACATCATTTTGAGCAGTATTGCATTATTGTGGTATTTACAGGTAATCACGCTGTAACAGCATGTGTTCTCAGAAATGATAAGTTCACAAAGGTACATGTATCACATTGGAACAACCGAAATAAAGTGTTCAAACGTTCCTACGTTCTGTATTTTAATTTTTAAAAACCTATCTGTTATCAACTGTTCGTCTAAAATTGTGAGCCATATGTGAATATTACAGCGCCATCTACCACAAATCAAAAAAATTGGTCCAACTAAAACATTCATATTTCCTTACGTACTACACGAGTATGTAATATAAATGGGGGTTCCTATTTAAAAAAACGCAGTTGATATCCGTTTGACCTATGGCAGCGCCATCTAGCGAGCCAACCATAGCGGCATCTGGTTTACCCCTTCAAGCTAACCAAGTTTCGTTCTTTGTAGTCTTTTTCGTTTGGGTCTTATTTCATGAGATATTTGTCCCCCCTTTATATATAAAAACAGGTAGAATACGGATCTGCGATCGGCAACGCTTATAAAAACAAGTGTCTGGTGCAGTTGTTAGATCGGTTACTGCTACTACAATGGCCGGTCATCAAGATTTAAGTGAGTTTGAATGTGGTGTTACAGTCTGCGCACGAGCGATGGAACACAGCATCTCCGCGGCAGCGACGAAGTGGGTAATTTCCGTACGACCATTTCGCGAGTGTACCGTGAATATCAGGAATCCGGTAAAACATCAAATGTCCGACATCACTGAGGCGGGAAAAAGGTCCTGGGAGAACGAAATCAACAACGACTGAAGAGAATCATTCAAAGAGGCAGAAGTGCAACCCTTCCGCAAATAGATTTGCTTTCGGAGCCAAAGGCTCACTCGTGTACCCTTGATGACTGGACGACACAAAGCTTTACGCCTCGCCTGGGCCCGTCAACACCGACATTCCACTGTTGATGACTGGAAACATGGTGCCTGGTCGGACGAATCTCGTTTCTAAGTGTATCGAGCGGATGCACGTGTACAGGTATGTGAACAACCTCAGAACCCTGCATGTGAGCAGGGGACTGTTCAAGCTGATGGAGGGTCTGTAATGGTGTGGGGCGTGGGCAGTTGGAGTGATAAGGGATCCCTGATACGTCTAGATACGACTCTGACAGGTGACACGTACGTAAGCGACCTGTCTGATGACCTGCATCCATTCATGGTCATTGTGCATTCCGACTCTTCTGAGTTTTAACACTTCCTCTGGCCACCAGACCCCCAAGACATGAACATTATTGAGCATATCTGGGATGCCTTGCAAGTACTATTCAGAAGAGAGCTCCACCCAAGCGTACTCTTACGGATTTATGGACTGCCCTGCAGGATTCATGGTGTCAGTTTCCACCAGCACTACTTCAGACATTAGTCGAGTCCATGCCATGTGGTGTTGCGGCACTTCTGCATGCTCGCGGGCGCCCTATGCGATATTAGGCAGACGTACCAGGTTCTTTGGCTCTTCAGTGTAATACAGTACTTTGTTGCTGTAGTTGCAACTTCAGTTGTCAAAAGTAGCTCTGAATGTTGGAACATATACAGATACGCGGGTTTACAAATCATTCAATCTTCAGTACAATAGCCGGCCGGAGTGGCCGAACGGTTCTAGGCGCTACACTCTGGAACCGCGCGATCGCTACGGTTGCAGGTTCGAATCCTGCCTCGGGCATGGATGTGTGTGACGTCTTTAGGTTAGTTAGGTTTAAGTAGTTATAACAAGGGAACATCCTCATCGCACCCCCCTCAGATTTAGTTATAAGTTGGCATAGTGGATAGGCCTTGAAAAACTGAACACAGATCAATCGAGAAAACAGGAGGAAGTTGTGTGGAACTATGAAAAAATAAACAAAATATACAAACTGAGTAGTCCATGCGCAAGATATGCAATATTAAGGACAATGCAAGGTCCCGTGGTTAGCGTGGGCAGCTGCGGAACGAGAGGTCTTTAGTTCAAATCTTCCCTCGAGTGAAAATTCTACTTTCTATATTTTCGCAAAGTTATGATCTGTCCGTTCGTTCATTGACGTCTCTGTTCACTGTAATAAGTTTAGTGTCTGTGTTTTGCGACCACACCGCAAAACCGTGCGATTAGTTGACGAAAGGACGTGCCTCTCCAATGGGAACCGAAAACATTTGATCTCAAGATCATACGACACTGGAGACAGCATGTGCGTCACATGACAGGAATATGTTGTCGACCCACCTAACTGGTACACTTGGCGAATGGGTAAAAAGATTCTTCTACCTTACCCGATTTAGGTTTTCTTGTGGATGTGATAATCACTCCCAAAAAAGTGATTAAAACATAAGAGTTTGTCACATAAACTTAAAATAAAAAGTTAAACTTTTTACTCAAGGGAAGACTTGAACCTAGGACTACTCGTTCCGCAGCTGGTCACGCTAACCACTTGACCACGGCGCTCCTGAGCTCACGCTGTCCTTGACATGGACATGGACTACTCAGTTTGTATATTTTGCTTATTTTTTCATAGTTCCACACAACTTCTTCCTGTTTTCTCGATCGATCTGTGTTCAGTTTTTCAAGGCCTATCCACTGTGCCAACTTATAACTAAATCTGAGGTGGGGGGGGGGGGGGGTGCGATGGGGAGGTTCCCTTGTAAGTTCTAGGGGACTGATGACCTCAGAAGTTAAGTCCCATAGTGCTCAGAGTCATTTCAACCATTCAGTACAATAACTGTTCAGATCGCGAGCCGTGGCCGCTATGAATGTCTGTAAATGTTATTCAATTGGCAAACACACAAAATAGGCTCACAATCAGTGCATGAATGTTCGAACTTAAGAACACCTGTCTGTGGAGCTCCGGAGAGGGCTGCTCCCATGTCATTGGCAGCGGCGTAATCCTTTTTGACAGCGCCCTCGGGCCGCGGTGGCGGCTGTAGGAAAAGTGACGGTGTAACTGGCAGCGCGCACATTTGTAAGAGAGACTGAACGGATAGCGGCCAATAGCGCACTCCTCCGCGCCCGTCTTGGAAGGTACTGGGGGAGGTCTGTGCCGTGGGTAGTGATGAGGCTGTTTGCTTGCCTGGGAGCAGAGCAAAGTAACCCTCGTCCCGACATTGCTTCTTGCGAGCGCCAGGGAAACTGCCCCGTAAAACCAGGTTCAGGACGCATTCGACGACCTAGGTTTCGGCGTTTGTGTGTTGCGCCGTCGGGCGATACAGAATTTCATACTGATTTTTGACTATAATAGAGATCAACGTTGAAGCTTTTGCGCCGTGCGGTCGGGACCTTATTTCAACATATGGAACAGTCCAATCAAAGGCTTATGGTCCGTGACCAGAAGGAGGAGACCAGACAGCGAGGTCATCGGTCTCATCGGATTAGGGAAGGATGGGATGGGAAGTCGGCCGTGCCCTTTCAAAGGAACCATCCCGGCATTTGCCTGGAGGGATTCAGGGAAATCACGGAGAACCTAGATCAGGATGGCCAGACGCGGGATTGATCCGTCGTCATCCCGAATGCGAGTCCAGTGTGCTAGGCACTGCGCCACCTCACTCGGCATAGCCAGGGCTCCCTTCTCCAACAGACTACAATGAATCTGAGCATTGTCCAAATGGCTCTGAGCACTATGGGACTTAACATCTATGGTCATCAGTCCCCTAGAACTTAGAACTACTTAAACCTAACTAACCTAAGGACATCACACAACACCCAGTCATCACGAGGCAGAGAAAATCCCTGACCCCGCCGGGAATCGAACCCGCGAACTGAGCATTGTCCAAATTTCTGGAAGCAAATGTGGGGAGTTGTGTTTTGCCAATATTGTGAGATAAAACGACCCAGATGCCATGAGAAGAGGCATCGACTGCAAGCACAAGTGGTTTGAGTGGATCGTAGTACATAAGGCAAAGTTACTGAAGCAGTGGATTTTTGAGTCGTTGAAAAGCCTGGTCACAGTCTTTGTCCGGTAGAACGGAACATTTTTACCTCGGAGGCAGTTCAGAGGTGCGGCAATTTGCGCCACATTAGGAATGAATTTTATGTAGCAAGTCAATTTTCCAGGAACAGCTTGCAGTTCACGTAAATTTCTAGGAGGTGTCAATCACTGAATTGCTTGCAAATGTTCCCTCGAAGGACGAGCACCGTTGGTATCGATGATATGTCCTAAGTATTCTATCCCTGTGTCGAAAAATGAACACGTTTGAGGCCAACCTCAGTTAAAACTTGAAAGAGACTGTCAAAATGTTTAAGGTGGTGTTCAGGTGTTTGTCTGGAGACGATTTGTCATCAAAATAATTAAAACAAGAAGGCACTTTGGACGTTACTTGTTTGAGAAATTTTTTAAACAACGCAGGCACGGAAGTCCTTCCGAAAGGTAGGCGTTGATATTCAAATAAGGCGACATGAGTATTCACAAAAAATTTGTTTGTTTCTTTGTCCAGAGGTAACTGAAGATAGCCTTCTGTAAGATCAGTTTTTGAGAAGAACTGTGCTCCCGCTAGCCGGCCGGTATGGTCGAGCGGCTGTAGGCGCTACAGTCTGGAACCGCGCGACCGCTACGGTCGCAGGTTCGAATCCCGCCTCGGGCATGGATGTATGTGATGTCCTTAGGTTAGTTCTAAGTTCTAGGGGACTGATGACCTCAGCAGTTAAGTCCCATAGTGCTCAAAGCCAGCCATTTTGCTCCTGCTAGGCGATCCAAAATTTCCTCTATGCATGGGAACAGATAGGAATAAATGACTGTGAACTTTCCGTGCATTTGAAATCCGCATTGACTTACGAATGGCGGCTGGGAATGATGCCCACTGACTTTCTGAAATAGTTTTTAAGACACCAGCGTATTCCAGTCTGTGAATTTCGCTTGCCACGTCGTCTTGTAAGTGCATGCGGCACAGGGCGTGCGTGGCAAAATTTGGGTTGCGCCTTAGCTTTCAGTGCAGTGTCAGTGTGAAAATCTTTTGTACATCCCAGAGTACCGTCGAATAAATGTTGATACTTGTCACAGAGCTGTAGAATTGTGACATGGGAAACCTTTGTACCAATGACATGCTTAATGTACTGTATGTCTAATACGAAGGAATTCAAAGGTATGCGTGCCGAAAATATTTGAGCTCGTGCATCAGCGGACTTCAGCGACAGGGTCTTTCTTGGTTGTGTTTTTGTATTTTGCTGGTAAACGGTGTGTTCCAAGCACTTAAATCCTGTCGCCTCTATAGGCTGTGAGATGCAGACTTTATGCCTGCAAAGGTGGATGGCCATTTCTTTTTTATGTGTCTAGGTTAAGCAACGTGACACATGGTCAGGTATCTAGTTCGAACGACACTGACTGGTTACAAATTTGAATTGTAATCCACAGTTTGCGGTGTGGTCTCGTCCATTCCGTGTTGTGAAAAACTGTTCTCCGTGTTCATCTGCGCGTTTGAGCACTTTCGTGCATTTCGAGATTGGGAGAGCCTTTTTTGAAGTGTGTTGTATTCGCATTAAACGGACGTTTGTGTGTTTTCTGCGTCTTCGCTTGTCTGATTTTTGAGCAGGAGGAGATGCAAAATCTGAAAATGAAATGACATTGACTTCCATCCGTTTCTGCTTTGCAGTGTTCCAGCCTAAAACAGAGGAGGGCTTTCTAGTCTTTTGCAGGCAGACCGGTTTTGTATATCCTGTTCAATGATAAAAAATGCATTGAGCTTGTCTGAAGAAGCAATTCTTCCGATCACGGGTGACATAGCATTCCACACATAACTTCACTTTGCACGGAGCTGGGGCTGTGTAATTAGAGTTGTGCCGGCGTGCAAACGCTGTGACTAATGTGTCCAGCCGAGTTTACACGATGCTGACTTGCGAGTGCTGGGGCCGGAGCTGTGGCTATGGTGTGGTTTGTCAGTCTCAAGTGAAACGCTAACTGGCAGACAGAAATCTTGCTCAGCTAAGTCTTGAACTTCGAGTGAATCGATTACTGTAAGCACTCCCCTGTCACTATGGTTGCGGTACTGTAGAATTTCGGCCATCAATCTCTTATCTGATAGATTCTGAATAACACCCACAGACACAATTTAATTTACAAAATCGAGTCATGCCCTGCAATTTGACAATCCGTTATTTATAGGACTGATCAAATGGCTCTGAGCACCATGGGAATTAACATCTGAGGTCATCAGTCCCCTAGAACTTAGAACTACTTAAACCTCACTAACCTAAGGACATCACACACATCCATGCCCGAGGCACGATTCGAACCTGCGACCGTAGCAGTCGCGCGGTTCCGGACTGAAGCGCCTAGAACGGCTCGGCCAACGCGGCGCCATCGTGTATTTGACTCACAAAGAATTCGCCTAATCTTGTAATTATGACCTCGTAGGGCTGGGTTTGGGGCTAACTGATGTGAAACATTTTCAAAAATTGTTCAAATGGCTCTGAGCACTATGGGACTTAACTTCTGAGGTCATCAGTCCCCTAGAACTTAGAACTACTTAAACCTAACCATCCTAAGGACATCACACACATCCATGCCCGAGGCAAGACTCGAACCTGCGACCGTAGCGATCGAGCGGTTCCATACTGTAGCGCCTAGAACCGCTCGGCCATCTCGGCCGGCAAACAATTTCACTAGGAGGCGGTAGGTGTACGCTCCTACACATGAAAAGGAAAATGCACGACGTGATTGACCTGTGACTTTACAGGCGTCGAAAATGTTGATGCAGCTGTGTTACGTATTCTTTCCATGTTTCCTTCGTCTTATCGATCTGCCGGAGGGGCGCGGGAGGCAGCTGAATTCTTTCTTTAGGTTCTGGAGCCTCTTGCTTTTGAGCTGATTGCGCTTGTACGAGGCAAGAAACTCCTGACAGCAGTTCTCTTATTTCTTGACTCCGAAACTGAACAAGAGATGTTAGATGCCCCTCTGCACTTACATGTTGCTCTCCCTGGTACCGAGCGAGGTGGCGCAGTGGTTAGCACACTGGACTCACATTCGGGAGGACGACGGTTCAATCTCGCGTCCGGCCATCCTGATTTAGGTTTTCCGTGATTTCCCTAAATCGCTCCAGGCAAATGCCGGGATGGTTCCCCTGAAAGGGCACGGCCGACTTCCTTCCCTAATCCGATGAGACCGATGACCTCGCTAATTGGTCTCTTCCCCAAAAAACCAACCAACCAACCAACCTCTCCCTGGTTTGTCATGATTTCTCAAATATCTCAACTTTTGTATTTCAAAACACACACACACACACACAAACACACACACACACACACAAACACACACACACACAAAATAATTCAATAGAAAGTATAAAAATTGCCCTGTTCTGGCGTCCGAAGCTTCATATCCTGTTGCTCGTCCCCAGTGAGTTATGAATACCTTGCACGTTGTATGGTTCTTTAGTGGATACAGGAGAGAAGAACAGATGCTGTTCATGAACAGAGTTCAGATATTTATTTATTTATTTTACATCTAGTATCAAACAGTAAAAATAATACATAACTCTGTTATTGTAGCTGAAGCGACATTTACTAACAGTGGCTTTGAATGTTGAAACATATACAGATACTGCAGATTTACAAATCAGTCAGTCTTCAATACAATAACCACTCAGTAGATTACGGCACTATGAAAGTCTGTAAATGTTATTCAGATGGCAAACACACAAAATGGGCTCAGCGCACGAATATTCGAACTTAGTACACCCGGTGCTCAAGCTCCAGACAGGGGATGCTTGCATCTCATTGGTAGCGGCGTAATCGTTCGCGCCGCTGCGGCGGCTGTAGGAAACGCGGCGGAGTAATTGGCGGCGCGCATATTTGAAAGTGCGGCCGACCAGATAGCGGCCGATATCACAAAATCACGACAAAGAAATAACATTTGATATAAAATTTTAAAAGAGAGGTGATTAATTGCTGCTGACGGTTGGTATGTAGTTTAGGTGCTGTCTGCATGCTCATCGGATCAGACCGTGTAATGAACAATTACTAACTACAGTAGAACACTTGTACACCAGTCATCAAAGGAAACATTGTAACTGACGAAATATTGGTCCAATGGGCAAGTAACTGTTCTGGAATGAAGGTAACTTCAAAATTCTGAACAACTAGTGGTCGGTCGTTATACACTACTGGCCATTAAAGTTTCTACACCAAGAAGAAATGCAGATGATAAACGGGTATTCATTGGACAAATATATTATACTAGAACTAACATGTGATTACATTTTCACGCAATTTGGGTGCATAGATCCTGAGAAATCAGTACTCAGAACAACCACCTCTGACCTTAATAACGGCCTTGATACGCCGGGGCATTGAATCAAACACAGCTCGGATGGCGTATACAGGTACAGCTGCCCATGCAGCTTCAACACGATACCACAGTTCATCAAGAGTAGTGACTGGCATATTGTGCCGAGCCAGTTGCTCGGCCACCATTGACCAGACGTTTTCAATTGGTGAGAGATCTGGAGAATGTGCTAGCCAAGGCAGCAGTCGAATATTTTATGTATCCAGAAAGGTCCGTTCAGGACCTGCAACATGCGGTCGTGTATTATCCTGCCGAAATGTAGGGTTTCGCAGGGATCGAATGAAGGGTAGAGCCACGGGTCGTAACACATCTGAAATGTAACGTCCACTGTTCAAAGCGCCGTCAATGCGAACAAGAGGTGACCGAGACGTGTTGAAACGTCCCCTTTGAACAATTATACATGACTGTGCTTAAACTGATACACAATATTTTTAGCGCAACGCAATCTGACTTTCCAAAATCCTTACAAAAGAATGGCCCTGACTAACATTAACCTGTACTTTTCACAAACCACTTACCTCACAAAAATCTTCGTTACTCGAACTACTGCAATACAGCGAGCGCCACTACTGCCAGCAAAATAAAAGATTCAAACTATTGAAGGCACTAACTACTGATAGGCACAGTTAGCAAAAGAAAGATTTTGATAGACAACAAACAATGTATTTACCTTAATACTGTTCAAAAGTCGTAATATATATATCAGTCCATGAATCCAATATTATAAATTTACTTTTTCTGATGCACACACGTCCAGATCGTCCGCTTTCAAAATTCCGCCATCTCTCTCCCCACATCCACCACTGTGGGGCTCACCTCCAACTGCGCAACGCTACGCGCTGTTAACATCCAGCTGCCCAACACTACAATGGCAGACAACAATGCAAGCTAGCCACAGACTGCACACAGCACAGCCAGTTATTTTCATACAGAGCGCTACGTGGCGTTACCAATAAGAAAACCTAAACAGCCTACTTACATAGCCCCCATGCTCCCCACAAAAAATTTTACAAATTATTTTGGGCACTGGCCAATGCATATTTGTTAAAAATTGTTTCACCATTACAATAACAAAGAAATCATATGCACACACTTATTGATACAATGTTGGTCAAAAGCTAAAATTTTCTCACAGTCCATAAAGACAGTCCTGATCATTCATCACAGTAAAATTGCAGTGTTTTTCTTTTCTTTTTTTTTTCAAAACCTGAGCAGTAAAAGAAAATGCACACAGAAGTTGTGGATTTCCGTGCAGTCTTGAAGAAGTAGTGTTGTCCTCCCAACAGAAAGACAGTGCTGACTCTTGACATGCAGACAGGTAATGGGCCACAACAGAACGAACCCACAGCAGAGTCAGTCGAAGTTTTGAAGAATATTGGTAGGTAGGTCATCACAGAGTAGACCTGCTGTAGTCCTGGTAGAGATTACGGAATTGGTGGGCCACCAGAGGTGTAGACCCAGTGCAGTCCTTGTAGAAATAATGGTATTGGTGATTCATCAAAGGTGTAGACCCACTTCAGTACTTGTAGAGACGGCCAGGAGGCCTTCTGTTGCGACTGTGCAGGTGCACAATCACCATCGAAGAGTCTTGCGGACAATATAGCAAGTCCATAAACCACCACTTGTGCACTCATGAAGTTTTTGGAATTGTCCTTAGAACCAGCAATGCTGTTAACCAGTCCCTTGCTGAATTATCAACACATGTCCAAACACTAACAGTCCTCTTTTTTTTCACATATTGTGCATATACTATGACCAACAGAACTGTACGCAGTGAAATGAATGATTACAATTTACTTAATTTGATAAACTGGTGTCAATTACAATTTTATAACATGAGAATACAATTACAGAGGTACAGAAAACATCATTAAAAACATAATAATACAGATAACATTTGTAGTAATACAGGCTTTACAAAAGAATAGAAATAAACATATAAATCAGTGTTACAGGAATTATGACATAAGTAAATATATAAAATAATGAGAATAGTTTTCGAAGCATTAATTTCACATATGAGCATTGAAACAGAACAGAATTAATAATGTCTAAACATCTTTACAAAGTAAATAACATATTATTAATGCAAATTATATTTGAATATATATATAGTGAATGTAGCTTAGTACTAGAAAAATTCTACAACATAAATCTTAGTAGCTAAACACATAAAAACAGGAAAAACACAAATACACAAGAGTACACAAACACATAGCAGAATAACACAGGAGAAAAGGACAGGGATTGTTTTCAGTGTAACATTTGGTACTGCAGTCCAACCCAAAACTTCATTCCATAGATCTTTCGTCTTATTTCAACATTTGTTTCCAGCAAAAAATCCTAATCAAGCATGCTTTCCGTATTTATATGTTCACATATTTCTTACCTCATTATTTATTTTCCATTATCTTTCCTCATTATTTATTTCCATGAAAATCCTACCTATACCTGCTTTCTGTACTTTTTTCGTATAACTTCTCAATGCATTTCTTCCAATTCATCACAACTCATTCGCTTATATAGTCTACCCCCTTTTAAGCTAACTTAAACCTACTGAGCTCAGATGCTAAACTCAGGGATGAGGCAATGCAGCAGCACAAAACAATTAATACAAACAGCAATGAACAAAAAATGGAAATTGTCAAAGCAATCAGCAATATATATAAATTAGGGAAGCAAATGCAATATTACAACTAACATGAGCCAATGTCAAGCAATAGTAAAACTGGCTTAACAGAGTAATACAAAGTGAAATTCAGTAGCACTATGCCTGGCAAACAGCAGCAGCAAATGCATTAACTTATATCTAAACATGACAAAGCTCAAGCAGAAAAAATATTACAGTAAAGATGGCCATGTCTAATACCTATGTCACATCTTAACACTAGAGTCATGCATCACCTTGACGTACTCTAGCAGACAAGTTATCAAACCGTTAAAAAATTATTTTTGCAGTTCCTGTGAAGGGAAATGCCTATTTGTGCTCTCTTTTCTACGAAAGTACATCATAAAATTATTCTTTACTGGGTCTGTAGAGAGAAAACAGTGATATTAGTACATCTATTAAATTTTATTTTAACCAATGCTGCAGTGCAGCTAGAAACTAGATATTATACAAAATGAGCAATCTCTCAACTACAAACACAATAGATGTAAAATGTTTCTCATCATTTCATTAGGCATTTTAGTAAATATCATAAATTACGAGTTCCACTGTGTAATCATATGTTTTCAAGTTTGAGCGTGTCGTATTTGCGACAAGAAATGTCAATAGCGATTATAATGGCCTCTTTTTTTTCACCTAATGGCTTTCTTTTTTCAGACAACTAACTCTCAGCTGGGCGCCCAAAACGCATTACGTCAAGGTCACTTACCTTTCTTAACGAAATATTTACGACAGCAGTTTCCGCTACAGTGACAGTCTCACATAAAAAAGTTCACAGGTCGAGAATTTGCGTTGCAAATGTGTAGAAACAAAATCCTATGAGTATAACAGTGTGCAAAAAATTTTCACCTGCATTGTGATACATTTACGCATTTACACACATTTCATAACTCTTAAAGTACGATTCTCAGCTTATTGATCATAAACATACCTCAACAGCATAATACACATCGTCATCGTAATAATAACATCATAACAGATCAATCACATATCAGAATCAAATGGTTCAAATGGCTCTGAGCACTATGGGACTCAACTGCTGAGGTCATTAGTCCCCTAGAACTTAGAACTAGTTAAACCTAACTAACCTAAGGACATCACAAACATCCATGCCCGAGGCAGGATTCGAACCTGCGACCGTAGCGATCTTGCGGTTCCAGACTGCAGCGCCTTTAACCGCACGGCCACTTCAGCCGACCATCTCAGAATCGTCGCAGCTTCTTTCAATAATTTCAAGAGCTTCAATAAAATCATCTACCTCAAACGTACTTCAAAAATCATGGTCCCTTACCAAATACATCAATCAAAGCTCTCATAGTATCACAATGGTCCCGAAAAAATATGAACACCTCACAAAGTACAGACAAAATACAGTTTCATAAGTGTGAAGTTATCCAACTGTATAATTATGTGAACATCTGTCACTGACCTAGTAAAATAAATGTTTGTCTCTCTCAGTTAAATGAGAAATATGGTATCGACGTGTAAAGTTGTATAAGCAAATACCATATTAGCTAAGGCTCCTTGTGCTTGCCAAACACATGGTACACAAAGTAAGCGTGTACCCCCCTGAGGATTAATGTAATTATACCCTCAGGTGTTACAGATTACAGCAATGGAATGAAATGTATCACGGAAAACCTTTATATCATTGTAATTCAAAAATCTTTAAAAATAAATGTTTTAAGTACAAAATTAATCACTCAAATAGGTGTACTGTAGCGCTAAACTGTGCGTCTTGTTGTAAGATAATCTCTGTGGAAGTGTCGTAGTTATCGTCCTCTGAAAGCTAAGTACTTACCTCATGATAAACAAAAGTGAAATGCTATGAGTATAGATATCGTAGTTATTACGTACATTACCGTGATCAAGAAAGTACTATACTGTAACGTATTGTTGTGCTACGAAAAAGGCTGTCCCATTGTAGCTATACCACAAAAGTTACTACTAAAACATGTTTTCCTTTCCAGAAGAATTCAGAAAAACTCTGCAGGTATAAAACAGAAACACCGCAAAAGCAACATTGTAAATTGTCACTCATTAGTAGCATCGTAATAAAATCGTGTAGCTGTCACATAAACTAACCACTGTGTCATCTGGTATCTCACAGAAAGTACTTTAAATCCAGAATGTATTTTCAAGTAAACCAAAATGTTGCATTAAAATCTCATTAGCAGTACCAGTATATGTTCTAAGTATGTAAGCCTGACAGTCTTTACGTAATCGAGCAACTAACAAGCAAGAATGTACAAATAACAACACTGTGTTGTCTGTTCACTATAACAATCCATTCGTAATTTCTGTTTAAATAAGTTCTCTTGGTTCTTGACTGGATAGTCAACTTCAAAACATTGTTGAATGTTATCAGTTTCTCAGTGTGACAAATTGTACTAGTAGCATGAAGTGAAAAGTTTTATGGCAAAGACTAAGTTAAAAAACAGATTATCTTTCAATAAACGGTTTTACATGTGAAATGTGGTGTAAACCTTTACTCTTTCTAGTATGCAGAGCTCCAGCTTCAACGGAATTATCATGTGGCATATGGTACATCGGTAAAGAATGCTCAAATTTTTCTCAGGGTTAGCGTCTATGGTGTTTTTCTCTGAGTCAGTTGGCGCACGTGGCTGCCTGCGGTGCGAGTCATTGTCTGTCTCTTTGATGGCGCGCGTCGTTATTGGGATTAGGAGACCTAACTTGCCGAGAGGGCCGAGCCCTGTTTGAATCCTGCCAGTTCTGATGAAATTCAGGTCTGTCGTTACGATTATATCGTTTGTCGTCATGTCGGTAGTTCCTGTAGTTTCTTTCTTGTTGGTTAAGTGGTGGAGAATTTCTCCCTGAATTATCACTGTGCGGTGGACCGTTGTGTCTGAAGTTATTCTGTCTCCCGTGATAATAATAGTTCTGGTTGCCATATTGTCTGTTTCTATGATTGTCCCTGTGATAGTCATTACCGCGGAGAGGTGATCTTACCCTGTAATAGTTACTACTCTGCCAACGGTTGTCATACGGGTGGTGTCTGTTTTGGTCACGATTTACGTTGTAAGAATAGCCTTGTCGTGTCCATTTATTATTTCTGTCACCGCGGAATTGTGACGGATGTGACCTGTAGTTGTCCGCAGCTCGTGATGGTGCGGTAGCGCTCTCGCTTCCCACGCCCGGGTTCGATTCCCGGCGGGGTCAGGAATATTCTCTGCCTCGTGATGACTGGGTGTTGTGTGATGTCCTTAGGTTAGTTAGGTTTAAGTAGTTTTAAGTTCTAGGGGACTGATGACCATAGATGTTAAGTCCCATAGTGCTCAGAGCCATTTGAACCAATTTTTTGACCTGTAGTTGTTGCGCTCCTGTTTTCGCGTTCCGCGATTGTCAGTGTCAATTTCCAATTCTTGTAACAGTCCCTGAAAAGCTTCAATGTCGTCTTTGCAACGTCCTGCCAAAATAATAAGTCGTAAATGTTTAGGCAATTTGATTAAGCAAATGCGGATGAGTTCTGAGGGGCTGTAAGGGTTTGACAGGTACTGATTCTTGTGCAACATGTCTTCAAAATATTTAACAAGACTGGAAAATTCAGATTGTTCGAAATGTTTCAACATTATGATGCTACGTTTTACTCGGTCTTGTTTAGCTTGAGACCAATACGCTGAGAGGAAGGCATGATAAGATTCTCCTTCACTGTGACAATCGTGAATGACCGATCGCATTCTTTCAGCTGATTCATTCTCTAAGTAGCCACACATAAACTATAATCTGTGCTCTAATGACCAGTTGGGAGGAAAACAATGAGAGAATTTATGGAGCCACGCTGTGGATGAATGTCCTTGCCAGAATTCTTAAATGTTTTGAATTTACTTGTAGTAATGAACAGCTTATAGTCAAAATCATCGTGTCGGCGAGTAGCATACCGGTGATTGTTACGTCATGTTGGCGGTTCCATCTCAAAATTCGGTGCACCTTGCCAATTTCTTTCATAATTTCCGAAATGCCCTGTGTTATTATTTTGTGGCTTTTCCGTATTTCTAAGTCCCTCTTCCCGTGTTGGAGCGCGAGTGTCCTCTGAAATATGTAATTTTTGTATTACTTGTGCCAACTAATCTTGTACTTCCCGGATTTCTCTTTTGTGTTGCGTATTAATTTGATTCTGATTTTGTTTGAATTTCTTAATTTGTTCATACTCTTCTGTGTCAGTGATGGCTACAGGTCTTGTGTCATTCAGATCATCATCTACCTTTGCAGATAAGTTAGTGAACTGATCCGAAAGTTCGGCTACTTCCTCAGATAGTGTACTTATTTCCTCAGTGTGTTTTTCTGAACCAAGTTTCAGAGTGTCCATTTGTGTTGAAATCGTATCTACTGTGTCCTTTAAGTTTTCCTGAGTTTTTGCAAGTTGCGTAACCGAATCGGTAGATGCAACTGAGTCAATTTTAACTTGCAAGGTCTCATGATTTTCATGAACAATAGTTTTCAGTTCTTTTATGGCTGCTTCGTGATTCTGTAATGTATTTTCATGCCGCGAAAAAATAGGTTGGAAATGCTCACAAATTTGTGTTTTTACGTCATTACAGACTTTTTGACATTTCGATTCGATTTTATGTAACTCAGTAGTTAAATCTTCATGTGTTTGTTCAAGCGTATGTTCCACTGAGTCTAACTTTTGAAGCTTTTGTTCCATTGCGTCTAACTGTTGCTGTGTTTGTCTCTGGTGTTGTTCCATTGTGTCTAACTTTTGAAGATTTTGTTCCATTGTGTCTAACTTTTGTAGCCTTTGTCCCATTTGTTGCATTAACTGTAATAACAATGCACTGGTGTCTGAAACATGTTCCTCAGTGCTTTTCGGCAGTGAAGTTCATCGGCAACATTCACATTTTCACAAGCAGAAAATGTGTCTTGACTTATTTGAGAAAACGGTGAGGACCCAAAACCTGAATCTGCAGTATTTGCAAGATTGTGTCCTGTCATTCCCGATTCCTGAGGCGGGCTGTTGACGACCGATCGATCGATAATGCTTTCCTGTTCACTAATTGTTTCACTGTCTATACCATTGTTTGCCGCCCGCTCCATTTCCCTACGTACATTTACCAAATTACTATGTTGAACATTAGTCAATTCATTACACGGTGGCGCTAACACGCTGCTTTCGTCTTCACTGTCATTTCACAGTTTACTTTGGAGCCTAGTCTTACGTATTTCACACGCCATAATTGTCACAATATTTCACACGATAACACAGAAAAGCACAATTTGAAGAGCAAAATAAGAAAACACATTAACATAGCACTGAAAATATCTCGATAATTGCAAGCGCAGCTGCGAAATACTTGGTGCAAATCTACATGCATGCCACAACTGTTTTACTGTACAACAATGAAAAACTACAACTACAAAGGAAATTCTCTCTATGATTACGCGCTAGCAATAAACAATAGCTACACTAATTACACAAACAGCAAGAAAAAAATCAGAAGATTCCTGTGAGGTATCCTCGGCTAAGGGTCGACATATGAAACGTCCCATTAGAACAATTATACATGACTGTGCTTAAACTGATACACAATATTTTTAGCGCAACGCAATCTGACTTTCCAAAATCCGTACAAAAGAATGGCCCTGACTAACATTAACCTATACGTTTCACAAATCACTTACCTCACAAAAATCTTCGTTACTCGAACTACTGCAATACAGCGAGCGCCACTACTTCCAGCAAAATAAAAGATTCAAACTACTGAAGGCACTAACTACTGATAGGCACAGTTAGCAAAAGAAAGATTTTGATAGACAACAAACAATGTATTTACCTTAATACTGTTCAAAAGTCATAATATATATATCAGTCCATGAATCCGATATTATAAATTTACTCCTTCTGATGGGCACACGTCTAGATCGTCCGCTTTCAAAATTCCGCCATCTCTCTCCCCACATCCACCACTGTGGCGACTCACCTCCAACTGCGCAATGCTACGCGCTGTTAACATCCAGCTGCCCAACACTACAATGGCAGACAACAATGCAAATTAGCCACAGACAGCACACAGCACAGCTAGTGATTTTCATACAGAGCGCTACGTGGCGTTACCAATAAGAAAACCTAAACAGCCTGTTTACAGTGTAACAAATGGCACCCCATACCATCACGCCGGGTGATACGCGAGTGCGGCGATGACGAATACACGCTTCCAATGTGCGTTCACCGCGATGTTGCCAAACACGGATGCGACCATCGTGATGTTGTAAACAGAACATGGATTCATCCGAAAAAATGACTTTTTGCCATTCGTGCACCCAGGTTCGTCGTTGAGTACACCATCACAGACACTCCTGTCTGTGATGCAGCGTCATGGGTAACCGCAGCCACGGTCTCCGAGCTGATTGTCCATGCTGCTGCAAACGTCGTCGAACTGTTCGTGCAGATGGTTGTTGTCTTGCAAACGTCCCCATCTGCTGACTCAGGGATCGAGACAAGGCTGCACGATCCGTTACAGCCATGAGGATAAGATGCCTGCCATCTCGAGTGCTAGTGATACGAGGCCGTTGGGATCCAGCACGGCATTCCGTATTACCCTCCTGAACCCACCGATTCAATATTCTGCTAACAGTCACTGGATCTCGACCAACGCGAGCAGCAATGTCGCGATACGATAAACCGCAATCGCGATAGGCTACAATCCGACCTGTATCAAAGTCGGAAACGTGATGGTACGCATTTCTCCTCCTCACACGAGGCATCACAACAAAGTTTCACCAGGCAACACCGGTGAGCTGCTGTTTGTGTATGAGAACTCTGTTGGAAACTTCCCTCATGTCAGCACGTTGTAGATGTCGTCACCGGCGCCAACATTGTGTGAATGCTCTGAAAAGCTAATCATTTGCATATCACAGCATCTTCTTCCTGTCCGTTAAATTTCACGCCTGTAGCACGTCATCATCGTTGTGTAGCAATTTTAATGGCCAGTAGTGTAGTACTGAAGTTTAGCAGCAGACGTGTACCGAAAAAAAGATACATCTATAAGCTCTACATTATGTTAGATGTGGCATACGCTGGGTGGTGCATCTACAGTTCTCTGTAACTTCAGCTGTCAACGGTATCCAAGGACACGCCATTCCCTCGGTTAGACCCTCCAATGAGTACACAGAAAAGTAGCTGTCCAGTTCAATATCTGATAAAAAGTATCCGGACAACCCGATGTAGTGAGGAATTGACCAGCTGATGTCACGAGAGGCATGCCCGCCACTATAAAAGGACATAGGGAGTATTGTGTATGATTGCGGGACTCGGCTATTGAATACAAAATATTAGATCAGCCGTCTAATTTCCATATTGTATTTTATTGGGCTACCAGTTTCGGCGATTTACTACGCCATCTTCCGGCTCTCTGACCGATGTGTAGGAAGATTCCAATCTCGGTTCAGGTCAAAATAGGGGCCAGCATTCAAAGATTGGTGTCTGTAGATTTCTGCTTGATGTGGAATGAGTTGCACGCAAATGGTTTCATATTTGACTGTAGACACGAAGAAACCAGTATATACTTCAATTTCGTCGTTTTGTGAGTTCCTGAGTCGTGTATGAAATGAAAGTTTTGGCAGCTGCACGTCGCACAAGTTGTGAGTTAAAGCTTCTTGCGTAGAATCGCTGCATAAGAAACGTTTTTCGATTCGTGACTTGATGAAGAAAAGACGTCAGCTCGGTTGCTCAGCATCCTTGCTGAAATAATTTATAACGGAAGATTCAAGAAGTCCTTTTAATTATCTTAGAATGTCACCAGAACTGTTCACATTTGTTCTAAATAGAGTTAATTATGAAATAAGGAATAAAGGTACTGTAATGCATGAAGCACTGTCACCAGAACTGAAATTACATATCATATTGCGTGCCTTATAATCGAGAACACTCGGCATGCTATAAGATGCGGTTTTAGTTGGTGATGGCGCTATTTCATTAACACCAGTAATTATCAACATTAACAGTAATACTTATTAACATTAGCAACAATAAATATTCGAAGCAGGCCGCATTAAGAAGAGAATGGTTTGCATAATGCTCGCTTGATAGATCTGTACAGTGGCAATATTTTAAAATTCTAACATATGTGAATGGGGAGCACTGCAGCGACGTTTTAGATAGATGAATACTGAATAAAGAATGCAGCTTCTTGAATTTGTATAGCCTTCCCTCCTGTCAACAATGTTCCTTAACAAAGAGTTGGGCAACTCCAACGATGGGATTTTGGTCTTGTAGACGAGAACATTGCCACAGCTGGAATTACACTTGCTTGTATTTTTCTTAATTCAGTTGTATATATGCTCCTAACTGAATAAATTTTGCCCTGCAGCTCAGATATTGTCAAACCATCTATGTTATGATCGCACATGACAGTCTCAGCGGCACCAATATGTTGCTTATTTTTGTAATCAGCATCACTGAAATCCCACAAACACCTATGCAAAGCATAGATATCCAAAAAGCGAACACTATTCTCAGTTCCCCACTTCATATTTCAGTTTGTCTACACCCTACAAACACGCATAACCTCAAAACTCATGCAACTAGTGTCGCCAAAGTCGGAACACGCCGAAAGTGTTTACTTTCACCAACGAGTGAATGTGGCGCGCATTCGCAGTGGCCGGTACCACAGTTGCCTGCAACCTAGTGTCGTCGTGTAAACTAGGCTTAACTCGGGGATAATTTCTGCCAAGAGAGTCAGCTGGAGACGTCTGTCGCTGATTGTAAGAGCGCTTAAAGAAGCCAGTCACAGGCCAGTTAAATGTTTAATAACTGCTGGTGAGTTGCACCAACATTTTGCCAACGGTCCAATTCTGTTAGCTCCGACATCATGTACTCATAGCTACACAGAACACTGTTCTGAGTACACCTGACACTCGAAGCGTATTGAAGGCATTGCCGCCGCGAGGGATTAGCCGAGCGGTCTGTGGCGCTGCAGTCATGGACTGGGCGGCTGGTCCCGGCGGAGTTTCGAGTCCTCCCTCTGGCACTGGTGTGTGTGTTTGTCCTTAGGATAATTTTGGTTAAGTAGTGTGTAAGCTTAGGGACTGATGGCCTTAGCAGTTAAGTCCCATAAGATTTCACAATCATTTGAACATTTGAAGGCTTTGCCGCGCTGAGTGCCGGCGCGGTTAGAGGCGCTATGTCACTTATTGCGCGGCCCATCCCGCCGGAAGTTCGATGATGATGTTAATGATGTTTGGTTTGCGGAGCGCTCAACTGCGTGGTTATCATCGCCCGTACAAATTCCCAACCTTGCTCAGTCCGAACTCGTCACTTTCACGAGTGATGATGAAATGATGAGGACAACACAAACACCCAGTCATCTCGAGGCAGGTGAAAATCCCTGACCCCGCCGGGAATCGAACCCGGGACCTTGTGCTCGGGAATCGAGAACGCGACCACGAGACCACGAGCTGCAGACCTGGAAGTTCGAGTTCTCCGTCGTGTATGGATGTATGCGTTGTTCTTAGCATAAGTTAGTTTAAGTAGTGTGTAAGTCTAGGGACCGATGACCTCAGCAGTTTGGTCCCTTATGAATTCACACACATTTGAACATTTTTTGAACATTGAAGGCACTACACAGGTGCCGCTCGTGGTCAGATACAACAGAACAGTCCGCATACTTAGCTAGCATCTGCATTTATGTTGAAGCAGGCGTTACCATATTTTTTTACAATACATGTATGTATGCTATATGTCTACTGTATCCTGCTTTTAGTGTATTTACCAACTCATTAAGTTTCCATGATGGTGCGTTTCTGTTTCTGAATCCGTCGCTGTACGCGTCACTATCGATTAAAGTGTAAAATGGCAGCAGCAGTGCAAGAAATGAAATGGGTGAAATGGCTCTGAGCACTATGGGACTTAACTGCTGAGGTCATCAGTCCCACAGAACTTAGAACTACTTAAACCTAACTAACCTAAGGACATCACACTCAGCCATGCCCGAGGCAGGATTCGAACCTGCGACCGTAGCGGTCGCGCGGTTCCAGACTGTAGCGCCTAGAACCGCTCGGCCACCCTGGCCGGCAGCAGTGCAAGAAATATGGCAGTCAATTGTGTGGCTGGCTGAGAGGAAATCTCGAAACACGGCTCGGCGAAGGATCAGAACAACTAACGAGAAACCGCCGCCACAGGATGTCAATCCGATTAAGCCATTTATGCACATATTTTTATATATGAGTATAGTTGAAAAGAAGAAAACCAGCTGCGACCTTGAAGGTCTATAGAGACTGTCGAAATCACCTGGACAGTGCTTAAGCGATCACCATCCAAACCACTGTGGCAAGTATCACGTGAGTTCCCTGTATCGAAGAACACGATGAGCAGGGTGTTACGCCAAAGACTGCAAATGTGGGCTCACAGAATTCAGATTTTGCAAGAACTAATACCACGTGATCACGAACAATGACAAGAAGTTGTCAATAACAATTTATTCCTTATTGAAGAGAACAAAAATTTATTACAGCAAATAGCGTTTTCAGATGAAGCAACGTTTCATTTAACTGACGTGGTTAATAGACATAACGTGCGTATTTAACGTCAAAGCCTGTACTGGTGCTCATAAAGGATAGCCCAATGACTAATGTAAGGTATGCCGGCCGATGTGGCCGTGCGGTTCTAGGCGCTTCAGTCGGAACGGCGGGACCACTACGGTCTCAGGTTCGAATCCTGCCTCGGGCATGGATGTGTGTGATGTCCTTAGGATAGTTAGGCTTAAGTAGTTCTAAGTTCTAGGGGACTGATGACCTCAGATGTTGAGTCCCATAGTGCTCAGAGCCATTTGAACCACAATGTAGGGTATGCACTAAATCACGACGAAGTTTCCGGCCCTTTCTTCATCCACTTGCCAAGAACGATTTATTCCTTATTGAAGAGAACGAAAATTTATTACAGCAAATAGCGTTTTCAGATGAAGCAACGTTTCGTTTAACTGGCGTTGTTAATAGACATAAAGTGCGTATTTAACGTCAAAGCTTGTACTGGTGCTCATGAAGGATAGCCCAAAGACTTATGTAAGGTATGCACTAAATCTCAATGAAGTTTCCGACCCTTTCCTCATCCATTAAACATCTATTACTTTTACCGTGCACTTCTGTATGCTTCAGATTTATGCTACATGCCAATTCCAGGAGATTCATTCAACTAGATGGAGTTTCCATCAATGGACAACATTTGCACGGAAGTCTTTGAATGAAGAATTTCCGTATCAGTGTATTGGAAGGGATGGCACAATCTCACAGTCATCAAGATCGCCGGACATCACCCTACATGATTTTTTCGTTTGAGGATATGTTAAGACCAAGAAGCACCCCACACTTGTACCGGAAAGGCTATGCACACATCACGCAAACGCATCATACAAACTGTTGAAAGTGTTACATTATGTGTTGGCGTGAGACCGAGTATCGTTTGGATGTTTAAAGAAATTTCAGGTTTGCAGCCGGTTTTCGTTAAACTGCATTCCACAATATTTTCGCTGGGTGCTTACTAGTCGTCCTCAGGTGAACCATAGAAGACTGACGAAGATTTTTTTCTTCATTGTTATTTCAATTTCGCACGAAGGGGCAGGCTGGCGGTGGATAAAACCGCTCTGCAGACAAAGGTTACACAAATAGATAATATGGTTTTATATACGTAAAAAAATATGGCAGTAAATGGTGATTTTTTAAAAATACTTCAGTGTACAATACTTACGATTTTTACACGAAAATGGATAAGAGTAAATGAAAATTTTAAAAAAAATCACGTCGGTGGGCAATATTAATTATCTTTTTTAAACTTTTACAGGTGATTTATGTTACACCTAAAATATAATTATGAAGGCCCGGATTTTTAAGCACAATAAAATCGCAAAACGTGAAAACAAATAAGCAGGAAAAATGGTGAAAATAAGCACCGAAGAAAGCAAAAATGAATACGCGGAAATATTATAGTTTCACAACTCTTATTGAAGGCTTTTACAGCACACAAGGCAGGTCGTCCTGAGACTTTTCTGTGTAAAACTCCTTCGTCTATCAGCGATGTACAAATGTACTTTCGACTTCGCACGAGGTCACAGATGCATGTGAAAAGCGCCTTAGTTCTTCGGTGAATTCCTTTTCAGTACTGGTTTCTTTACCAGAACGCTTTTTAAAAATTTGTCAAAATGTTTTGTAACCCGGTGTGTTTCTAACTACAGTGTCACCAATTTCGTCTATCAGAGGGAGTCAATGTTCCAAGGAATTATTTCGAGCTTCCAGCTGCTTTAAAATATCAGTTATTTTGGAGAAACGATTATGGATGTCCTGCATCTGTTCTTCGACGCTGTGTTTAGCTGAAGGGTGTGGTGAGTGGCTAGGTAGTCTGTGTCGTCAGCATAGTGCAGAAGGTATGTGGAGGGGAGGGGGAGTTGTTTGTGAGTGTTTGCACTGTACAGGGTGTAAAGGAGGGATGAAAGGACAGAGCATTGAGGTACACGTGCAGTGCAGTGAAATACGCTGGAGCAGATGTGGTTGAATGTGACATGTATAGGATGGCGAAGTCAACTGGGAGTGCGTAAGTTCGTAGCTTGAAGAGCAAGTCAGAATGCCATACCTGGTGAAAGGCTTTTTGGATATCGAGGGAGACAAATATGGCAGGTTTCCGTTTATTTACCTGATGGAAGATAGTAAAGAAGTTGGTCTTTGATGGAACAGTTGGGACGAAAGCCACATGGATGAAACGGGTGGGCAGGTCGGTTCCAAGGTACTGATGGATTCAATGGGTAAGGATAGTTTAAAGGATTTTGCTGAAAACTGACGTGAAACAGGTAGTTCGATAGGATGCGGTCTGTGAGCGTGGTTCATGGGGTTTCAGGAAGAGGAGGACATTGGGCGTTCTCCAGTGCTCTGGGCAGTATTTGTGTAGAGAATGGTATTATAAATGATGTCAAAGTTTTCGTGATAGGCTCTCGGACATTCCTTGAGATGGTAGTAGATAATTGTTGTATCGTGACCGGGTGCAGTGTTTCTCTTTTTAGTGAGTATTTGTGTAATGTATTCAGCTGCCAAGGCGTGTTTAGTCTGTATGCCGAGTGCTTTGTAACTACTGGGAGTTTGGTGCAAGATGGGAAAACTATGTTGCTACGTTCATACACATATGGATCCATCGAGTAATCGAGGTTAAGATCACGTGAGATGGTGAATGTGTCTTCCAGGTAGGATGTGAAGTGGTTGGCTATGGTAAGGTTGTCAGGAAACGCTCTGTTGTCATGTAGGTTGGGAAATGTGGGAATGAAGTTGCCTGCAGAGAGTCTATGATATGCTTGCCAATGCTCTGCAGATTTTACAGGTGTTTCGTTTAGTATAGTGCATGTCATGTGCAAGTCCCAAAGGTGTTTAGATTGTAAGTAACCTGAACATGTCGCTGCAGCTGTTGGTGGTGTGTAAGCGTGTCCCAGCCACGAGTACGAAGGAATTCTCTTTTAGACACTACGGGATTCTTGGAGCAGGGCAAAATCATGTGGAGGAAGAGTGGGATGGTCATACTAGATACTTCGGAGTAGGATACGATTGAAAATTGCATCTGATGTAGTGTTTTGTAGGAAATCAGACTCATTGTGGATGTAGTCAGGATTTGCTGCCTGACTAACATGACAACACATCCGCTGGTGGTGAAAGAAAGAAGTTAATCAACAGTGGGAGAGGTTCTGGTCGGAAAAACCACGGTGCATAATTGCTTGGCCGGAAGTCACATGGTATCTGCGGCATCTGTAAAAGGGTCGGAAACATCACAATCAGATCGCCCTTGTAGCCGGATCGAATCCGCCTGGTGGATTAAGGACGAGAGCCGGAGTATCGGCCAGTCTGTATGTGGTTTTTAGTCAGTTTTACACATACCACCACGTGAATATTGGGCTAGTATCCACGCACCGCCTCAGTTACACGATGCTAAGCATTTAAAAACATTCGTACAGTTTCACAGTGGATTAAACTAGACGCAGACAGATGGTGTGCACAAATTCAGTCCTGGGGCGAGGGAGGAGGAGGATGGGGGAGGGGAGGAGGGGAGGGTAGGGACAGGAGGTGCATCAAGCTACCCTCTACTACTGAGATTGCCAAATCCAGTAATTGACATGCTGCCTCCGTAAAGTTACAGGAAAAAAAATGGTTCAAAGGGTTCTGAGCACTATGGGACTCAACATCTTAGGTCATCAGTCCCCTAGAACTTAGAACTACTTAAACCTAAGTAACCTAAGGACATCACACACATCCATGCCCGAGGCAGGATTCGAACCTGCGACCGTAGCGGTCGTGCGGTTCCAGACTGTAGCACCTAGAACCGCTCGGCCACACCGGCCGGTCCCCTCTCGCGCAGATCCGGACCTGCACATCATAGGCGGTGTGAGGAAACTAATCCTCTGTGAAACACCTTTCTCAATCTGTGGTGGCTACTCTGGGAGTCACTGCTCCTTTAAAATAAAGTTTAGTGTCAGAGACTGCAAAAGTGTTTTCTGCGCACCTAATTTATGAACAGCCAAGTCGTATTTCGACGGGCGCCTACAAATTTGCTGTCTCTGGTGTGGTAAACGCTGTCGGGCAAGTCTGTGATGACCTCTTTCCAGCGACGTATTTACGTGGCCATTCCAGTCTGCTCCACAGCGCCATAAATGCTGAGACGCATGAAAGGTAACTTCATTTCTTCCATAAATGAGGCTTGTTAAACTTAATGGTTGTTACAATCAACAAAATTAAGCAAAATTCGCTCGATAAACACGTATTACCATTCATTCGTAGAATATCTACAAAAGCGCTACATAATTTATTGTTCACTGATTTAGGTTTGTTTAGTTTTCTCCGCCGTACGTTCTTGTGTGTTACGCAAGCAGTTGTCTGACTCCAAGAACATTTTCCACACTCTTTGTGTGTGCTGCATTCTTACTTAGCAATTGAGCTCCAGTAAACTTAATGAATCAGATGACAACAGCAGGACACACTGTCATTAGTAAATTGTAAGCCTGTTGTAGTCCATATTATTTCGATACGGCTACATCGTAATATCACGAGGTACTTCGAAGCTACGTGTATCAGAGTGTGAATGGGATTATCGTGGGCTTAAGAAATTGTTTGTTGTTGTAGCTACTCACATTGCGACAGATGAGTTTCAGCTTAACCACTGTTTGTTACTGTTAGCGACTGGATGATCAACAGCTCACACGGAAAAATCCAAAACTTTCTTACCGTCTGTAAAGTCTTTTCTTGACTACGTTAACAAACAAAACAAAAATGTCATCAATGTAGTGAGTTGCATCAAAAATAGTTTATGGCATAGTGGCTTCACTTAACTTCTTAGATCATCAGTACCCTAGAACTTAGAACTACTTAAACCTAACTAACCTAAGGACATCACACACATCCATGCCCGAGGCAGGATTCGAACCTACGACCGCAGCTAACGCGCGGTTCCAGACTGAAGCGCCTAGAACCACTCGTCCACTCCGGCCGGCCAAAAGGTTGCAGATGAACACTTTATGGACGTTATATAACTCGATGGTGGTTACACCATCGTGCAGCAAGTGCAAGTGAAATACAGAATTCCGGCGGAAATCACAAGTCCGTTGAAAAAAAAAATGGTTCAAATGGCTCTGAGCACTATGGGACTTAACTTCTGACGTCATCAATCCCCTAGAACTTAGAACTACTTAAAAGTTACTAACCTAAGGACATCACACACATCCACGTCCGAGGCAGGATTCGAGCCTGCGACCGTAGCAGTCACGCGCATTCGGACTGAAGCGCCTAGAACCGCTCGGCCACCGCGGACGGCACAAGTCCGTTGACATACTAGGTATGGAGTAGAACATAACGCGATGAGAACTGGCTTGTAGACGTCAGTAGTGGCGTTATATAAGGTTAGTGGAACTACGGAGCTTGCGGCTGAGGTCGCTGTGTTCTCTAGGTGACCAATCGCTGTGGTTTCATCTACATCTACATCCATACTCCACAAGCCACCTGACGGTGTGTGGCGGAGGGTACCTTCAGTACCTCTATCGGTTCTCCCTTCTATTCCAGTCTCGTATTGTTCGTGGAAAGAATGATTGTCGGTATGCCTCTGTGTGGGCTATAATCTCTCTGATTTTATCCTCATGGCCTCTTCGCGAGATATACGTAGGAGGGAGCAATATACTGCTTGACTCCTCGGTGAAGGTATGTTCTCGAAACTTTAACAAAAGCCCATACTGAGCTACTGAGCGTCTCTCCTGCAGAGTCTTCCACTGGAGTTTATCTATCATCTCCGTAACGCTTTCGCGATTACTAAATGATCCTGTAACGAAGCGCGCTGCTCTCCGTTGGATCTTCTCCATCTCTTTTATCAACCCTATCTGGTACGGATCCCACACCGGTGAGCAGTACTCAAGCAGTGGGCGAACAAGTGTACTGTAACCTACTTCCTTTGTTTTCGGATTGCGTTTCCTTAGGATTCTTCCAATGGGACTCAGTCTGGTATCTGCTTTACCGACTATTAATTTTATATGGTCATTCCATTTTAGATCACTCCTAATTCCTACTCCCAGATAATTTATGGAATTAACTGCTTCCAGTTGCTGACCTGCTATATTGTAGCTAAATGATAGAGGATGTTTCTTTCTATGTTTTCGCAGCACAATACACTTGTCGACATTGAGATTCAATTGCCATTCTCTGCACCATACGTCAATTCGTTGCAGATCCTCCTGCATTTCAGTACAATTTTCCATTGTTCCAACCTTTCGATGTACTACAGCCTCAGTGAACTACCGATGTTATCCACAAGGTCATTTATATATATTGTGAATAGCAACGGTCCTACGACACTCCCCTGCGGCACACCTGAAATCACTCTTGCTTCGGAAGCCTTCTCTCCATTGAGAATGACATGCTGCGTTCTGCTATCTCGGAACTCTGCAATCCAATCACACAAGTGGTCTGATAGTCCATATGCTCTTATTTTGTTCATTGAACGACTGTGGGGAACTGTATCGAACGCCTTGCGGAGGTCAAGAAACACGGCATCTACCTGGGAACCCATGTCTATGGGCCTCTGAGTCTCGTGGACGAATAGCGCGAGATGGGTTTCACACGATCGTCTTTTTCGAAACCCATGCTGATTCCTACAGAGTAGATTTCTAGTCTCCAGAAAAGCCATTATACTCGAACATAATACGTGTTCCAAAATTCTACAACTGTTCGACGTTAGAGATATAGGTCTATAGTTCTGCACATCAGTTCGACGTCCGTTCTTGAAAACGGGGATGACCTGTGCCCTTTTCCAATGCTTTAGAACGCTACGCTCTTCTAGAGACTTACGGTACAAATGGTTCAAATGGCTCTGAGCACTATGGGACTTAACTGGTGTGGTCATCAGTCCCCTAGAACTTAGAACTACTTAAACCTAACTAACCTAAGGACATCACACACATCCACGCCCGAGGCAGGATTCGAACCTGCGACCGTAGCAGTCGCGCGGTTCCGGACTGAGCGCCTAGAACCGCGAGACCACCGCGGCCGGCTTTACGGTACACCGCTGCAGGAATGGGGGTAAGTTCCTTCGCGCACTCTGTGTAAAATCGAACTGGTATCCCATCAGGTCCAGCGGTCTTTCCTCTTTTGAGCGGTTTTAATTGTTTCTCTATCCCTCTGTCGTCTATTTCGATATCTACCATTTTGTCATCTGTGCGACAATCTAGAGAAGGAACTACAGTGCAGTCTTCCTCTGTGAAACAGCTTTGGAAAAAGACATTTAGTATTTCGGCCTTTAGTTTGTCATTATCTGTTTCAGTACTATTTTGGTCACAGAGTGGCTGGACATTTTGTTTTGATCCACCTACCGCTTTGACATAGGACCAAAATTTCTTAGGATTTTTTGCCAAGTCAGTACGTAGAACTTTACTTTCGAATTCATTGAGCGCCTCTCGCATAGCCCTCCTCACACTACATTTCGCTTCGCGTAATTTTTGTTTGTCTGCAGGGCTTTGCCTATGTTTATGTTTGCTGTGAAGTTCCCTTTGCTTCCGCAGCAGTTTTCTAATTCGGTTGTTGTACCTCGGTGGCTCTTTTCCATCTCTTACGATCTTGGTTGGCACATACTCGTCTAACGCATATTGTACGATGGTTTTGAAATTTGTCCACTGACCCTCAACACTATCTGTACTTGAGACAAAACTTCTGTGTTGAGCCGTCAGGTACTCTGAAATCTGCTTTATGTCACTTTTGCTAAACAGAACAATCTTCCTACCTTTTTTTAATATTTCTATTTGCGGCTGAAGTCATCGATGCAGTAACCGCTTTATGATCGCCGATTCCCTGTTTCAAATAATTCGGGTCTGTTTGTCACCAGAAGGTCTAATATGTTATCGCTACGAGTCGGTTCTCTGTTTAACTGCTCAAGGTAGTTTTCAGATAAAGCACTTAAAAAAAAAAAAGGGCGAAGGCGGTCTGCCGGTCTGCGATACTAACAGGTAGCCGCGCACGGAGAAGTGCGGTCAAAGATGCGTTTGTCGGCGGCGCGTAATTACGCACCGCTGCTTGGTGCGGAGATTTAATAGTTGTGGATACCACAGTAGTTTTACTCCGTTGTATGCTACAAAAGAAAAGAGGGAGACTGTGCTGTCGACGAAGAGTCTAACATCATTACACAGTCGTATTTCTAGCGTGGTAACCATTGGAATACTACACTATGGCCCATTAAAATTGCTACACAACGAAGATGACGTGCTACAGACGCGAAATTTAACCGACAGGAAGAAGATGCTGTGATATGCAAATGATAAGCTTTCCAGAGCATTCACACAAGGTTGACGCCGTTGGCGACACCTACAACGTGCTGACATGAGGAAAGTTTCCAACCGATTTCTCATACACAAACAGCAGTTGACCGGCGTTGTCTGGTGAAACGTTGTTTTGATGCCTCGTGAAAGGAGGAGAAATGCGTACCATCACTTATCCGACTTTAAAGGTCGGATTGTAGCCTATCGCGATTGCGGTCTATCGTATCGCGACATTGCTGCTCGCGTTGGTCGAGATCCAGTGACTGTTAGCAGAATATAGAATCGATGGGTTCAGAAGGGTAATACGGAACGCCGTGCTGGATCCCAACGGCCTCGTATCACTAGCAGTCGAGATGACAGGCATCTTATCCGCATGGCTGTAACGGTTCGTGCAGCTACGTCTGGATCTCTGAGTCAACAGACGGGGACGTTTGCAAGACAACAATCATCTGCACGAACAGTTCGACGACGTTTGCAGCAGCATGGACTATCAGCTCGGAGATCATGGCTGCGGTTACCCTTGACGCTGCATCACAGACAGGAGCGCCTACGATGGTGTACTCAACGACAAACCTGGGTGCACGAATAGCAAAACGTCATTTTCTCGGATGAATCCAGGTTCTGTTTACAGCATCATGATGGTCGCATCCGTGTTTGGCAACATCGCTGTGAACGCACATTGGAAGCGTGTATTCGTCATCGCCATACTGGCGTATCACCCGCCGTGATGGTACGGGGTGCCATTGGTTAGACGTCTCTGTCACCTGTTGTTCGCATTGACGGCACTTTGAACAGTGGACGTTACATTTCAGATGTGTTACGACCCGTTGCTCTACCCTTCATTCGATCCATGCGAAACCCTACATTTCAGCAGGATAACGCACGACTGCACGTTGCAGGTCCTCTACGGGCCTTTCTGGATACAGAAAATGTTCGACTGCTGCCCTGGCCAGCACATTCTCCAGATCTCTCACCAATTGAAAACGTCTGGTCAATGGTGGCCCAGCAACTGGCTCGTCGCAATACGCCCGTCACTACTCTTGATGAACCGTGGTATCGTGTTGAAGCTGCATGGGCAGCTGTACCTGTACACGTCATCCAAGCTCTGTTTCACTCAATGCCCAGACGTATCAAGGCCGTTATTACGGCCAGAGGTGGTTGGTCTGGGTAGTGATTTCTTAGGATCTATGCACCCAAGTTGCGTGAAAATGTAATCATATGTCAGTTCTAGTATAATATATTTATCCTATGAATACCCATTTATCATCTGCATTCGCAAATAGAGCGAGGGAAAGAAACACTGTCTCTATGCCGCCGTATCAGCGCCAGTTTCTCGTATCTTAGCTTCGTGGTCCTTATGTGAAATGTATGTTGGTGGCAGTAAAATCTTTCTCTCTGAAGAGTAATTGAGCAACGTAGTTGGAAGAACAGTTACACCTGAAATCTAAATGACTACGTTGGTAATCTTATCCACCAGAAAGTTTTCTTTGTGAATAGCATGTACTGAAACTATTCAGCACCTCGTTGGCTGACGACCTATCTGCCTCGTGAGTGTACCGAGCGGGGTGGCCCAATGGTAAGACACTAGACCCATATCCAGGAGGATGAAGTTCAAATCCTTATCCAGGCATCCAGATTTAGGTATTCTTTCATTTCCCTAATGACTTAAGGTGAATGCTGGAATGGTTCCTTTGAAATGAACAGTCGATTTCCTTCCTTATCCTCCCCCAATTCGAGCTTGTGTTCCACTTCTAATGATCACGTTGTTGACAAGTCGAGAAACCGTAATCTTCTTTTCTTCCTTAATCGTGGTCATCCGTGAAATCCTCCTGAGCCCTAATATATCGTGCATTCTGGGGGGAAATATATGCTTGAATCGACATTCTGTGACTTTATGTTACGGTCAGCGGTCTCTTGACACGTTTCACATATCCAGAACACAAGTGCCGCGCGTTATTCAGTTTTTAAGATTCTTGTCACTAACTTCAAACACTATAGTAAAGATATTGAGACAAAGACACATAATGCAAAAGAGTTCCTGCCATTATCTTAGTTGCGTTCCCAGTGATAAATGTTTTAGGCTAGGCATTTAACCTATCGCAAAACCAAATGTCATTCGATGACAGTTTCTGATATTTCAGAGATCCACAATCAATAACTGTCAGTCGAGATATTAGATCCTGTGCTTTCTACACTCTCCTTATGCTACTAGGATGAACAAATTTTCTCTCAATGGTGAAGAAAAATGGTTCAAATGGCTCTGAACACTATGGGACTTAACATCTGAGGTCACCAGTCCCCTAGAACTTAGAACTACTTAAACCTAACTGACCTAAGGATATCACACACATCCATGCCCGAGGCAGGATTCGAACCTGCAGTCGCGCGGTTCCGGACTGAAGTGCCTAGAACCGCTCGGCCACCGCGGCCAGCAATGGTGAAGAGAAAAATTGTTTTTTTTTTTTTTTTTTTTACTCGATAATTACGTAGAGAAATATCGACGAATTTATCATGAGGTAGAGTTATTGTGAAAAAATTTCTTTCTTCGTTTAGTACGGAGAAAGAACAAATGTAAGTTAATGTCCTAAGTGAAGACAATAGTACTTATTCAGTCTCCTAATACTGTGGTAAGGATTGTGTTTCAGTCATTTTCTTTCAGTATTGAAATATCTAGCACTTTTGTGGAGAAATTATTTAACTGATTTTCAGAGGAATAACATCTGTCAACGCTCGCATCTCAGAAACGACTGCCTGTACGAGATACCATGTAACCTGATAACTAATAGCCCATTATTTACAGATAAAATGATTGTACATGGGAGTAACCTTTGAAGTTGTGTTGGTCAATCAGCATCTTCATGATGGTTGCTGTGTCGTCTGAGAATGCCGCATGTGATTCTGCTTGACTGTTTGTGCTGGAAGAGTTAGAACTTTGCTAAGCTGCAGAAGGGAAAAGAAGCAAACAATAATAAGAACCCGAAACAGAAATATAAATCTCATTTCGATATATTAGATTTCATTCCTCCACAGACGCTCATATTACGGATAATTAACGAATGCAGAAAGCCTATTTCTTGTTAAATAACAACTTTCAGATATGACGATGCAGCGTTGTTGATTTATTATCTGTACAGAATCTACACTCCTGGAAATGGAAAAAAGAACACATTGACACCGGTGTGTCAGACCCACCATACTTGCTCCGGACACTGCGAGAGGGCTGTACAAGCAATGATCACACGCACGGCACAGCGGACACACCAGGAACCGCGGTGTTGGCCGTCGAAGGGCGCTAGCTGCGCAGCATTTGTGCACTGCCGCCGTCAGTGTCAGCCAGTTTGCCGTGGCATACGGAGCTCCATCGCAGTCTTTAACACTGGTAGCATGCCGCGACAGCGTGGACGTGAACCGTATGTGCAGTTGACGGACTTTGAGCGAGGGCGTATAGTGGGCATGCGGGAGGCCGGGTGGACGTACCGCCGAATTGCTCAACACGTGGGGCGTGAGGTCTCCACAGTACATCGATGTTGTCGCCAGTGGTCGGCGGAAGGTGCACGTGCCCGTCGACCTGGGACCGGACCGCAGCGACGCACGGATGCACGCCAAGACCGTAGGATCCTACGCAGTGCCGTAGGGGACCGCACCGCCACTTCCCAGCAAATTAGGGACACTGTTGCTCCTGGGGTATCGGCGAGGACCATTCGCAACCGTCTCCATGAAGCTGGGCTACGGTCCCGCACACCATTAGGCCGTCTTCCGCTCACGCCCCAACATCGTGCAGCCCGCCTCTAGTGGTGTCGCGACAGGCGTGAATGGAGGGACGAATGGAGACGTGTCGTCTTCAGCGATGAGAGTCGCTTCTGCCTTGGTGCCAATGATGGTCGTATGCGTGTTTGGCGCCGTGCAGGTGAGCGCCACAATCAGGACTGCATACGACCGAGGCACACAGGCCAACACCCGGCATCATGGTGTGGGGAGCGATCTCCTACACTGGCCGTACACCACTGGTGATCGTCGAGGGGACACTGAATAGTGCACGGTACATCCAAACCGTCATCGAACCCATCGTTCTACCATTCCTAGACCGGCAAGGGAACTTGCTGTTCCAACAGGACAATGCACGTCCGCATGTATCCCGTGCCACCCAACGTGCTCTAGAAGGTGTAAGTCAACTACCCTGGCCAGCAAGATCTCCGGATCTGTCCCCCATTGAGCATGTTTGGGACTGGATGAAGCGTCGTCTCACGCGGTCTGCACGTCCAGCACGAACGCTGGTCCAACTGAGGCACCAGGTGGAAATGGCATGGCAAGCCGTTCCACAGGACTACATCCAGCATCTCTACGATCGTCTCCATGGGAGAATAGCAGCCTGCATTGCTGCGAAAGGTGGATATACACTGTACTAGTGCCGACGTTGTGCATGCTCTGTTCACTGTGTCTATGTGCCTGTGGTTCTGTCAGTGTGATCATGTGATGTATCTGACCCCAGGAATGTGTCAATAAAGTTTCCCCTTCCTGGGACAATGAATTCACGGTGTTCTTATTTCAATTTCCAGGAGTGTATTAATCTTACGAAGCACAGGGCGCTGTGTTCAGCACGGTGTTCGGGAGCACATATAAGGACGCCTTGTTGTCAGAGTGAGGTGCGAAGCTTGTATGCAACAGCTCTCTGGAGGACTGTCGACCGTCACACGAGTGCCAGCAGGTAGGCGTGCAGTTACGCAATGCGCCAGTAAAAACAGATCTGGGTTGCTCCGAAATATGCAGCCCACTGGTAGTGGCAGAGCTCCCGTTAATGAGTTCACACTTGGCCAACCAGTCCTTGAACCCTTGGAAGGAAACCTTGTGACAGGTGCCTAATTTATGAGACCGCCTGGGCGCCACTAAATGAACTTTCTCGAATCACTGCCACTAGCAGAGCCTACGACGCCCTCGTGGAAATCCCCGTAACTCGTCGATGCGCTATCGGATGATCGCTTCACGGGTTTGCATCCCACGTTGCTCAGCGCTTAGCCCTTCACAGGTGAATCACAAGCATCGCTGTTTCTCTGACAATGATCCGATAGCAGTTGTGGAAACTGCCTGTGGAATGTGGATGTAAACTAAGGACTGTAGACAAAACATGTACCCGTCTAGGGCAGTGATTCTCAACTTGAAGGTAACTCAAATTAAATTTTCTCAGGGGTAACAACAAAAAGAGTTCCATTATAAGTGGTAGATCAATAGTTCAAGTTCCGCCGCTCACTGGAGCTACAGTCGCGTCAATGCAGTCGCTTGTGGGGGGGGGGGGGGGGGGGGCAGATAATTCAAAAATCCAAGAAGGCAGATGGCGGAAAATTGAAAAATCCAAGGCAGCTGCTAGCGGGATACTTCATAATGCAAGGTGTCTGAACTAGCACAGTTGTGGTTGCTACCCCTTCTCCCTTCCCCCTTCTCCTCTATGTAATCAAAGCATAGTACTAAAATACTAAAATGAGGCAGTCATTCAGAATGTAGATGTGAAGTAATGTCAGTTTCTGTTGTTACGTTCAATGACACGCAATATTTCCGAAAGAAGTTACGTTACCTTCAGTTGATAGTCAAAGATATTTACATAAAATGTTTACCATTGAATTCCATATAGATACATTCTTCTCTACTTACCCATTTTAATATTATAATTACGCAATCAGTTACTTGAACTGCGTGAAAATGGTGTCAACTTCAAAGATATGCATTATTTCTAAGAAAAATTGCTTAAACTTATTTGAGTAGGCGTCAAGCTCAAAGATATTAACGTAAAATACGCTCTACGAAGACAACAAAACGACACACCACGAAGGAATTATCCGAATAGGATGGAATTCGGTAGATATGATGTACATGTACAGATAAAGAGGTTATTACAATTTCAGAAAAATTGGATGATTTATTGAAGAGAAAAAGCTTCAGAAACTGAGTAAGTCAATAACGCGTTGTGCCGCCTCTGGCCATTATACAAGCTGCTATTCGGCTTGGAATTCATTGACAGAGTTGTTGGATGTTGCCCAGAGAGATATCGTGCCAAACTGTCCAAATGGCGCGTTAGATCGTCAGTCAGAATCCCGAGCTGTTTGTAGGACCATAATGCCTTAAACATTCTCAGTTAGGGAGGGATCCAGTGACATAGCTGCCCAAGGTAAGGTCTGGTAAACACGAAGACAAGCAGTGGAAACTCTCGCCGTTTGTGGGAGGACATTATCTTGCTGAAATATAGGCCCAGGAGGGCTTGCCATAATGGGTAACAAAACGGGGCGTAGAATATCGTTGACGTACCACTGTGCTGTAAAGATGCCATGGATAAATCCGCGCGGGTTTAGCCGAGCGGTCTCAGGCGCTGCAGTCGTGGAGTGTGCGGCTGGTCCGGCGAAGGTTCGAGTCCTCCCTCGGGCATGGGTGTGTGTGTTTGTCCTTAGGATACTTTAAGTTAAGTGGTGTGTAAGTTTGGGGACTGATGAACTTAGCAGTTAAGTCCCATAAGATTTCACACACACACACACACACACACACACACACACACACACACACACAGATAAAAACCAAAAGGGTCTTACTACGAAAAGAAATGGCAGCCCAGACGATCACTCCTGGTTGTCCCCTCATAGTAAGCCATCCGGGGTTACATTTCAGTAAAATAATGCCCGCCCGTACGTAGGAAAAGTTTTTACTGCTTGTCTTCGTGGTTGCCAAACCATGCCTTCGCTAGGAAGAATTGCATACACATCCGCACCTAAAACAATACACAACCTCCATATAAACTGTCCGCAACTCGTGGTCTCGCGCTCGTGTTCTCGCTTCCCGAGCAGGGGGTGCCGGGTTCGATTCCCCGCGGGTTCAGGGATTTTTACCTGCCTCGAGATGACTGGCTGTTGGTGTTGTCACCGTTTCATCATCATTCATGTAAGTGTCTAGACTGGACTGAGCAAAGGTTGAGGATTTGTACGGGCGCTGATAACCGCGCAGTTGAGCACCCCCTAAACCAAACACCAACATCATCGATCTGAACTGTGTAAAATGGCACTATGTTTAAAAAATTTCTTCTTATGTTTTCATTCTTCAAATAATTACTATTAAAAACAGTCTTGATCACGATTTATTTTACAGGTGACCGGTTTCGACCACTACTGTGGTCATCTTCAGACCAATGGGTTGGAACGCCTTTCTGTTGGAGAATCACAAAGGAGTTGTGATTCTCCAACAGAAAGGCGTTCCAACCCATTGGTCTGAAGATGACCACAGTAGTGGTCGAAACCGGTCACCTGTAAAATAAATCGTGATCAAGACTGTTTTTAATAGTAATTATTTACAAGACATTGATCACTGCTGTTCCCATAATGCATTCAAAAGTAATTTTCATTCTTCGCTACAAAACGTTGTTTATGTTAAAAGCTCGATGGTTTCGCCAGTAATTTTTCATTTTGTATCTGTAACTTTCATACCCAAGAATTTTACTTACATTTGTAACTGATTTGGGGATATATACAGAGTGTGCAATTTAGCACACAGAGCTACTACCCCTGGCAGCAACACTGTCTGTAACCTGGTGGGGTATCGAAATGAACTGAACTTGGATGAGGATTACGGGTATATCACTCCATAGTGCTTCAGCTCTATGCCAGAGTTCATCTACCGTGGTAGATGGCATTTTATTGTGGGCCAGTCTCTTATCAGCCCATCACCAGTTTTTCCAACAGATGAGACATGTACATAATGTGCTCACCAGACGAACAAACTAACATTCTCTATATCGAGTATGGACAACGTGCTGTCTTCAGTTATCTTGTTCAAACACGTAATGGAGATCTGGAAGATAGGGCACAGTACCCGACAGTAACATGTCAGCAATGTTGAGACTGCTATCCAGTTTACCAGCTACGCGAACTAGATGTGACCATGTTGTGTACCCAACGACACGCAAAACATCAGATCAGATGATGGGCATGTATGAAGATGGCAAATGCAATTTGGCAACGTTTCTTCTTCTCGGAGCCTTCGTAAATGGATAAGAAGAACCAGGACTCGTCTGAAAAGACAACTTGGTGACACTACTATGTCTGGGCGCACCACTGACATTGCGCTTCCCTCTGCTGCCGCGTCAAGGTGAGGCACAACAATGGTCGCCGTGTTGACAGCCTGTGGTGCTCCAGTGGTCGTCACACTGTCCATGTGTATGCTTGCCATGGTGGAAACAGACTCATTTCCTGTCTCAAGGTACGTGTCGTGGCTGTACTACCCCGCAAGGCCAAGCTAACAAAAGTCTGCCCTCTCGGACGCTATTCGCTTGGGGACATTGATATCATGCACGATGTTTAAGTGTGGCATTCCTGAATCCATCGATTTCATATATGCATAACACTTGTGAGATCATGATCAATGCGAGCTACAGTGTAACAGAACGATGCACTACAGTCTCAATATGACACGATCCTGTCGAATATGGCAAATTCAAGTATACGTACAATTATCGTATTCTTGTACAGAGCCTAAAACGATCTTCTCACAAACAACCAATATTCTAATCTTATTCTTCTTTTACTTGCGCCTTTTCCTGCAGTTGTCGTAGGGTCGGCGTGGTTAGAATCGGATTTGGCATGGTTAATTTAAAGGGGTGGCTGGATGCCCTTCCTGCCGCCACCCCATACCCCCCAGGATGGAATCATCGTATCCCAGCTGTCTGCGTCTAGTGTAAACCATAAAAAACTGTGAACGTGTTTCAGATGTCTGCGAGTCATGTAACCGAAACGGGATGTGGGGACCAGCCCGGTAACCACCTAGTGGGATGTGGAAACCCGCCTAAAAACCACATCCAGGCTGGCCGGCACACTGGCCCACGTCGTTAATCCGCCAGGCGGATTCGATTAGGGCCCGGCGCGCCTACGTGAGTCCAGGAAGCAGCGGGTCTGCCAACATTTTAATATGACTTCCAAATAAGAAACCTGCTGTGATATCTTTCCTGACATACAGAACGTCGATCACGTTAGTCCTACCGATTTTGTGCGGTTGCAGTGAAACATTAATCATTTGCATATCCAAGAATGTACTACCTTTCAGTTTGTCATTTGTCGCATATCACCTTCGTGGAGTTGCAAAATGGTTCAAATGGCTCTGAGCACTATGCGACTTAACTTCTGAGGTCATCAGTCACCTAGAAATTAGAACTAATTAAACCTAACTAACCTAAGGGCATCACACTCATCCATGCCCGAGGCAGGATTCGAACCTGCGACCGTAGCGGTCACCCGGTTCCAGACAGTAGCGCCTAGAACCACACGGCCACTCCAGCCGGCGTGGAGTTGCAAATTTAATGGCCAGCAGTATATTTAAAAGTTTCAGATACGAGCATTAACGACTCCCTTGGAATTATGAGAGCCATACTTTGTCAAACTAATGTATCAACAACAAGATTTTCAATTCACGCTTAGTCAGCGATTAACACAACCCCTGACCGCGCAAGAAGCATCCCTGAACGGGTTACTTCCTCATTGTCGTTACGAGCGGGTGTAACCACCAGCACTCAAATAGTGCGGTCTATACAGGGTGAGTCACGTACGAACGGTTACACACATCGAAACGCGATTTTCGGCAAATGTTAGAGCGTCGAGGGGCACGTAGTTTTTTGTTTGGTTAATGCTTTTAGCACTAGTTTCAACGGAGACAAAAAAATGGTTCAAATGGTTCAAATGTCTCTGAGCACTATGAGACTTAACATCTGAGGTCATCAGTCCCGCCAGCTAGAGTGGCTGAGCGGTTCTAGGCGCTTCAGTCTGGAACTGCGTGACCGCTACGGTCGCAGGTTGGAATCCTGCCTCGGGCATGGATGTATGTGATGTCCTTGGTTAGTTAGGTTTAAGTAGTTCTAAGTTCTAGGGGACTGATGACCTTAGAAGTTACGTCCCATAGTGCTCAGAGCCATTTGAACCATCATCAGTCCCCTAGAACTTAGAACTACTTAAACCTAACTAACCTAAGGGCATTATACACATCTATGCCCGAGGCAGGATTCAAACCTGCGACCGTAACGGTCGCGCGGTCCAGACTGAAGCGCCTAGAATCGCTCGGCCACACGGCCGGCTTCAACGGAGATATTGTAGCAATTAGGTTTCTTATTTTTATTTTTGTTTATTTATAGAACCGTACCGGTATGCTTTTTATAAGCGCATTCGATAGCTGCTGAGAAGACAATTACAGTGAGGTAGCGTTTGTGAATGTTTACAGATAAAATGATTGTATATGGGAGTAACCTCTGAAGTTGTGTTCGTCAGTCAGCATTTTCATCCCTGTATGGTTGTTGTGTCGTTTGAGAATGCCGCATGTGATTCTGCTTGACTGTTTGTGCTGGAAGAGTTAGAACTTTGCTAAGCTGCAGATAAGGAAAAGAAGCAAACAATAACAAGAACCCGAAACAGAAATATAAATCTCATTTCGATATATTAGATTTCATTCCTCCGCAGACGCTCATATTACGGATAATTAACGAATACAGAAACATTCGAGAAATGTCCTAGAATTTGAGAGCGCGGTCGCCGGAATGAACATTAGTGGTGCAATCTCCGCGAAGTAGAGCGCTCATGCTACGCTGTGTCAGAATGTCAACACATTTGCCTGTTTACTTGTCTGCACTGCAGGCCGCTCACTTCTGCTTCAAGATTCATTCAAAAATGGCTCTGAGCACTATGGGACTAAACATCTGTGGTCATCAGTCCCCTAGAACTTAGAACTACTTAAACCTAACTAACCTAAGGACATCACACACATCCATGCCCGAGGCAGGATTCGAGCCTGCGACCGTAGCGGTCACGCGGTTCCAGACTGAAGCGCCTAGAACCGCTCGGCTTCTATCCAGTGTATGTGGTCCCAACAGGACACTTGTGCAGCTCTCTCGTCCCCTCTGCAACGCAAATACTGAATGGGAACCTTCATGGATGTTGGATAGGACGAAATTCTGTTGTCAAATGGCCTGTGAGGTCCCTCGATTAGACTCCATTTCTTTCTTTGGGGAGCACTCAAAGATGCAGTCTATATACGAAGCCCAAACTACGCCGGACGATATGTGTCATCGAATCGCCATCATCCACTGTAATTACATCTATTCATCGTTCTTTCGAATGGCGATTGCAAATGTGCCTTTCAGTCCATGGTCAACAGTTTGAACACATGCTTAAATAAAGGATAAAGTTATATTTTTGGAAGGTAAAATTTGTGTTATGTGGTTTGAGCGATTACCAAATCATTATTAGTAATTTATGTGTGTACGAAATTGCAGTGCATTGGCAAATAAGTCCACAGCGTGTATTGCATGAAGCTCATAACACTGTCATTACGCGCTTACGTTCAGCGTGAAACGACTTGGCATTAAGAAGAATATATGTTTTGTAGTGTACAGGTGGTCACCAAAGTATTTTTAATAAACTGTTTAGTTCTACGAATGTATGATATAATTTTATATTTAATACAGCAGTGGCTTTTTGTGACGTATAAGATCTCTTTACTTTTTAAGAATGAACAGTTTATTCTCTGTTTCAGTTCACGTAAATCTTGGACGATACACAAATGTGAAATACGCTACTGGCCATAAAAATTGCTACACCACGAAGATGATGTGCTACAGACGCGAAATTTAACCGACAGGAGGAAGATGCTGTGATATGCAAATGATTGGCTTTTCAGAGCATTCACACATGGCTGGCGCCGGTGGCGACACCTACAACGTGCTCATATGAGGAAAGTTTCCAACTGATTTCTCATACACAAACAGCAGTTGACCGGCGTTGCCTGGTGAAACGTTGTTGTCATGCCTCGTGTAAAGAGAAGGATTGCGAACCATCATGTTTCCGACTTTGATAAAGGTCGGATTGTAGCCTATCGCTATTGCGGTTTATCGTATCGCGACATTGTTGCTCGCGTTGGTCGAAATCTAATGACTGTTAGCAGAATATTGAATCGGTGGGTTCAGGAGGGTAATACGGAACGCCGTGCAGGATCCCAACGGCCTCGTATCACTAGCAGTCGAGATGACAGGCATCTTATCCGCATGGCTGTAACGGATCGTGCAGCCACGTCTCGATCCCTGAGTCAACAGATGGGGACGTTTGCAAGACAACAACCATCTACACGAACAGTTCTACGACGTTTGCAGCAGCATGGACTACCAGCTCGGAGACCATGGCTTGGGTTACCCTTGACGCTGCATCACAGACAGGAGCGCCAGGGATGGTGTACTCAACGACGAACTTGTGTGCACAAATGACAAAACGTCATTTTTTCGGATGAATCTAGGTTCTGTTTACAGCATCATGATGGTCGCATCCGTGTTTGGCAACATCGCGGTGAACGCACGTTGGAAGCGTGTATTCGCCATCGCCACACTGGCGTATCACCTGGCGTGATGGTATGGGGTAGCATTGATTACACGTCTGGGTCACCTCTTGTTCGCATTGACGGCACTTTGAACAGTGGACGTTACATTTCAGATGTGTTACGACCCGTGGCTGTACCCTTCATTCGATCCATGCGAAACCCTACATTTCAACAGGATAATGCACGACCGCATGTTGTAGGTCCTGTACAGGCCTTTCTGGATACAGAACCTCTGTTTGACTGAATGCCCAGGCGTATGAAGGCCGTTATTACGGTCAGAGGTGGTTGTTCTGGGTACTGATTTCTCAGGATCTATGCACCGAAATTGCGTGAAAATGTAATCACATGTCAGTTCTAGTATAATATATTTGTCCAATGAATACCCGTTTATCAGCTGCATTTCTTCTTGGTGCAGCAATTTTAATGGCCAGTAGTGTATGTTTTGTGGTGTTCAGGTGGTCACCAAAGTATTTTTAATAAACTGTTTAGTTCAATGAATGTACGAAATAATTTTATATTTAATACAGCAGTGGCTTTTTGTGGCATATAAGACCACTTTATTTTTGAAGAATGAACAGTTGATTCTCTGTTTCAGTTCACGTAAATATGGGAGGATACACAAATGTAAAATAGTTTTCCTAAAGCCCTTCGTGATACGCTAGATTCTAGCCTGTGTCGTATTTTCATACACAATATTCGTAGGTGAACCTGCATCTAGGTCTTAAGATGGTTCAAGGGGAAATAAAGCTTTATTCTCGTAGCACAGGCCTACCTTACGGTACGCAACTACACAGTCTGGTCGGAGACGCCCGCTTGGTAGTGTTTGCACCACGAATGCCGTTTCCGGCCACATGCTCTCACATTCCAGAACATTTCTCGAATTTTTTTACGAAAGGCTTCAACGTCAACATTATCAAATACTCTATCACTGTAACTGTCTTCTCAAGACCTATCGAATGCAGTTATACACTCGTTAATAATATTCTTTTCAACAGCTTGAGTACTCGAAAGAAGATGGAGAAACATCACAGGCAGATACTGATCAAGTGGAAGCAGCCAGAATCTTGGCGTTTTGTGCTGATCCCACTAGTATATACGAAAATGATAGCCGTGTAGATCAAAGTGTCAGTCAGACTGCCCACAACTTACAACTCAACGAATGTGTAATGCAACAAATAGCCCAACGTGCATTTCCATTATACCAGCCGCAGCCCCGTAGCACCAACTACAACTCCATCAGATGCAGCAAAACGAATTTCTGGGAGCTGGAAACTATCAGTAGTAGCTACAGCGACAACAAGAGCAGCGCCCCATTCCACCAGAGCTGCTGCCATACCATCACGGTGAAATAACTTCGCCGGCCGTTGTGGCCGTGCGGTTCTAGGCGCTTCAGTCTGTAACCACGTGACCGCTACGTTCGCAGGTTCGAATCCTGCCTCGGGCATGGATGTGTGTGATGCCCTTAGGTTAGTTAGGTTTAAGTAGTTCTAAGTTCTAGGGGACTGATGACCACAGATGTTAAGTCCCATAGTGCTCAGAGCCATTTGAACCATTTTTTTAAAAATAAGTTCGCCCATGGAAACCAGTGGGAGCTGGGGCGGCAGCATCAGGTTGGTTGGTTGTTTGGGGAAGGAGACCAGACAGCGTGGTCATCGGTCTCATCGGATTAGGGAAGGATGGGGAAGGAAGTCGGCCGTGCCCTTGCAGAGGAACCAGCCCGGCATTTGCCTGGAGTGATTTAGGGAAGTCACGGAAAACCTAAATCAGGATGGCCGGACGCGGGATTGAACCGTCGTCCTCCCGAATGCGAGTCCAGTGTCGAACCACTGCGCCACCTCACTCGGTGGCACCATCAGGAGCGTGTCAACAATACTGCTGGCAACAGCGGTCTTGTGCAGGTAAAGGCGGAGACGTGCAGCAGCCAGTGCGGCAAAAGCCTTGCGCTAAGTTGTCATCGATAGAGGTAAGCACTTGGAATTAAAAGAGTTCAGGCAACTATTCCTGTTGGAATATCACAACAACTGGGCGACTAAAGTGCAAGATAGTGTAACGGCACGTATTTACTCATTACAGCACTGCCTTGTCAGCTACAGTTAGTCGTCTGCAGCTCGAAAAATCCCAGAGACGATCAGAGCAGCCGCATGCTTGTGCATGTAGACAATTATGGGCGCACTTCCATTCAAATTAACAGTATCTGCGATGGTTCTAACCGAAACACTCGACTAGTACAGGAAATGTATGTAATGAACACAGCTAAAAACAATTGTTGTCATCACTTCTATGAGAGTCCATATGTTGTCTACGTCGATAATAGAGCTCATAATGCGAGAAAACTCCATCCTGTTCCTGTACGCAGACTCTGACTAAAGATAGCAGCGATTGGAAAAATAAATTTGCTTATACCAAGGCAGTCGGAAGGATTGGAGAAGACGTGAACTCAGGCCCGCTATTGCAGCTAATTCACTTGTGGCCATCATTACTGAGAGCGAAAAACCTGGAATGTTATGTGCCTACAGACATGACATACAAACTGAGTAATAACACAACATCTATACCGATTAAGTGACGAGGACATAGTAATTGATTTGCAGACCCCTTTTGTAATAGTTAAAATTAATAGATATATGAATAAACCACATTCAATGGTTCAAATGGTTCAAATGGCTCCGAGCACTATGGGACTTGACATATGAGGTCATCAGTCCCCTAGAACTTAGAACCACTTAAACCTAACTAACCTAAGGACATCACACACATCCACGCCCGAGGCAGGATTCGAACCTGCGACCGTAGCAGTCGCGCGGTTCCAGACTGAAGGGCCTAGAAGCGCTCGGTCACAGCGGTCGGCTACGTTCAATGGTGAAGCCATCTACCGACCTATTCTGGTAGTCCCGATAAAATTCAGGTCTCAGCGGCTTCCAGAATACGTCTCCCTGCACAGTTTAGAGATAGGAGGTTCAAATCTACAGATCGCCATTTAGACAGGGCGGTAACTAACTGCGCTCATATGGCAAAGTGTCGGAGTAAATAGCGCTACGCCTTATGTAGCGCTGTGCATACTCTAACACAACGTATGTCAACATCTTCTCATAGGTACCTGTACTGCTCTGGTAATCATCTTTCTAAGGAACGCAGCTGCTCATTGTATTTTAAACTATGGCCTAGCTTACGGTCTCCTTCTATTTTGGTGGTTGTACTTCACAAATCTATGTTGTATTGCATTTAGGGGTGACGGGTGCTAAATTCCCACCAACCGACGCAATTACGTTTAGAGTTCATACTTATCTACCATCACAACCCACCTGAACAGATAGTCCCATGTGAAACCACTCTCGTCTCCTATACAGCCTGTAATCTCCTTACCGAGACTACGGTCCTTCGCCGGCCGCGGTGGTCTAGTGGTTCTAGGCGCGCAGTCCGGAACCGCGGGACTGCTACGGTCGGAGGTTCGAATCCTGCCTTGGGCATGGATGTGTGTGATGTCCTTAGGTTAGTTAGGTTTAAATAGTTCTAAGTTCTAGGGGACTGATGACCACAGAAGTTAAGTCCCATAGTGCTCAGAGCCATTTGAACCAAGCCTACGGTCCTTCCAAAACAATCCGATACAGAGAAAATACAGAATCCCAAATGAGATGGATATGTCAGTAAAATAGACCCGTTGCACCGATCGGGCAACATCGCTTTTCGCCTGGGACTTCCACGAGAGTCGCTGCGAACCAACAGAAGTTTGTTATACGTTATTAACAGAATACTTCAGCAACCTTTTTCCTTCATCTCCCCAAACGACATTATAGCTTTTGTTATGGATACAACTGAAACGTATTATATAATTTCGTAGCCGATTATTCATGTAAAATCGATCACAAGCAGTAGCAACAGACCCTTCGACCTAACCTAAATTTATACTACGTAAATTATATTTACCTATACATATGACAAGTTCGTAACAGGACAAGTTCGTAACAGCAGCACACCATTGCTGATTGTTGGATAATTGCATATAGACCATGCAATCCCTCAGAAACAGTATTTCAGGATTCATGAAAGAAATTCGTATTTCGAATACTGAAACCAATTAAATTCACCATCTCATATTTTGCTACCATTAATTGAGGATCTGTAACAACTAAAAATCATAATAGGATAAAAGATTTTATGAGTGACCTATTCTGTTTACTAGTTCCAAAATTTCGTCAAGTATGTACGAGAGCATTTATGATGAAATAGCGAGATTCAGGTAAACGACAATTTTCAAAAGTAAAGTTCTATCAGTTCAAATATTCAGCATGTAACTGAGATAGATGCAGACTAATCCAAGAAAGCCTACGTATAAAACTTCAAGAACCAGTTTCGAATGATGAAGCTCATATTATACTATACTGTAACCTCGAATGATGAATGTAGGAAGATACTACAACCCTCTACGTATCGCTCCCGTAGGGATCGTGAGGGCAGCATTAGGTTAATTACAGCGTGCACAGAGGCACTTAAACAGTCATTCTTCCCGCGCTCCATATGTGAATGTGTCAGAGAGAAACATTAATAACTGGTACGATGGGAAGTAGAAGTATCCTCTACCAAGCACTTCACAATCTGCAGGCTTTGATGTACATGAAGCTTTCAACAGATCGTAGCAAGTAGCGCAATCTAGCGACGCTTTTAGTCTTCCTATCGAGTGACTGTTCACAAGTTAAAGGACTTGTCAACAGATGGCGAAGTGAACAGGCACGGAGCTTTAGCACGGAGCTTTCAGCAACTAGCCGACAGATGGCAAAGCTTGTGTCCTCCGCTCTGGCTTCGCGAGTAAATCTGCTGTTTCCAGGTTAATACGAATTTCTGACATTTTTAGCACTCTATAAAACATACGTAGACAAAAGCGACATTTGTTGTAAGAGACTATTTGTTAACTCAACAATAATTTCTGATGTCCTATCAGAGACAGTTTTCTGAATGCACGAAGGTATAAAGGAAATAAGACTGCAACAGTAGGATGTTTTCTTCATTCGATGATATTCGCGTTCGAAGTAGTCGCCAAATGGTATCACACATGCAGTCGCGACACTACAGTAGATAAACTCGCGTCGGAATAAATAACTCGGGGTCACCTTTGCGACAAAAATCTGTGGGTACTGCAGTTATGGCGAAGCTATGCTACGAGACCCACCTTGCAAAACGAATTGTCATTCTAAACTTAAATATTTACCTGCAGGAAAGTTATACGCTGTTCTTGGTCGTAGAAGACGCTTAATAAAATGCATGTGAAGTATTCTGTATAGCCTATGTGAAGAATAATAGGTGTTGCTACACAAAAATCTTACGAGTTGTTGGGACAAATTCTTTCATTATTGGTTGGTTCAAACGGCTCTTAGCACTATGGGACTTAACTGCTGAGGTCATCAGTCCCCTATAACTCAGAACTACTTAAACCTAACTAACCTAAAGACATCACACACATCAATGCCCGAGACAGGATTCGAACCTGCGACCGTAGCGGTCGCGCAGTTCCAGACTGTATCGCCTAGAGCCGCTCGGCCACCCCGGCCGGCTCTTTCATTATTACTGCGGGTCTGTAGCATCTTTCGACGTAATGTTGTTAAATGTTTAATGCTAAATTGCAAAAGAAACGAAGTACGTTACATGACTGCGTTGGTGCAGAGAAAATTTACAATCTCACTGAATTAAGTAAAACAGAATCATAAACTTAACATTAACTACGATTAACACCATTGTTATAAGTTCATGTTAAGACACACTAAGGATTTAATGACGTTACCTGTCAGTGGACATTGATTTAAATCGATAGGGAAAGCAGATTTTTTTTAAATCTGATTTTGATCGTTGTAACTCGTTACAGCTGTTCGTCGCGGACGTCCCCCGACACCCGCTGAAGTTCGTTATTGATCCATTCACTGAGTTCTTTTATTACAGAGAGCGGCTTACCAAGTGACCGAACACGCTGAGCTACCGTGCCAGCTAATCTCGTTTTGTTCTATGTTGTACGTAGAATTTGTTCGGGGCGGACGTCCGATGCCACCCATTCAGTTTCTTCGTTGATCAGTTCACTCAGTTTTTATTATTATTATTATTATTATTATTACAGAGGCTAGCTAACCCTCTGACCGAACACGCTCAGCTACTATGCCGGCATTCACTAGGTAGACGCACTGACGACTACACCGTCTGGACACAGTGGTCAGTGCAACTGCACGGACCATGCTAGCACGCCTCCCGTCAGACCCAAATTCTCAATTTATCCAGGCACTACCGATATAGTGACCTCCGCCATTATCCTCATTACCCAGGGAATTTCACCTATTCCCCTATGAGATCGAGCATGGTGTGCATCCTTACTGAAGTCTTCTGTACAAGTCAAAGCGTTTTCCCAATGAGATCTGAACCAACAGGTGAAGCAGCCGGCACCTCAGAAGACGAGAGCGTTACAGGTATGTCATCGACATGCTGCTACAACATACACTCTCTCATTACTACCATGCCTCGTAACGTACACTCCTGGAAATTGAAATAAGAACACCGTGAATTCATTGTCCCAGGAAGGGGAAACTTTATTGACACATTCCTGGGGTCAGATACATCACATGATCACACTGACAGAACCACAGGCACATAGACACAGGAAACAGAGCATGCACAATGTCGGCACTAGTACAGTGTATATCCACCTTTCGCAGCAATGCAGGCTGCTATTCTCCCATGGAGACGATCGTACAGATGCTGGATGTAGTCCTGTGGAACGGCTTGCCATGCCATTTCCACCTGGCGCCTCAGTTGGACCAGCGTTCGTGCTGGACGTGCAGACCGCGTGAGACGACGCTTCATCCAGTCCCAAACATGCTCAATGGGGGACAGATCCGGAGATCTTGCTGGCCAGGGTAGTTGACTTACACCTTCTAGAGCACGTTGGGTGGCACGGGATACATGCGGACGTGCATTGTCCTGTTGGAACAGCAAGTTCCCTTGCCGGTCTAGGAATGGTAGAACGATGGGTTCGATGACGGTTTGGATGTACCGTGCACAATTCAGTGTCCCCTCGACGATCACCAGTGGTGTACGGCCAGTGTAGGAGATCGCTCCCCACACCATGATGCCGGGTGTTGGCCCTGTGTGCCTCGGTCGTATGCAGTCCTGATTGTGGCGCTCACCTGCACGGCGCCAAACACGCATACGACCATCATTGGCACCAAGGCAGAAGCGACTCTCATCGCTGAAGACGACACGTCTCCATTCGTCCCTCCATTCACGCCTGTCGCGACACCACTGGAGGCGGGCTGCACGATGTTGGGGCGTGAGCGGAAGACGGCCTAACGGTGTGCGGGACCGTAGCCCAGCTTCATGGAGACGGTTGCGAATGGTCCTCGCCGATACCCCAGGAGCAACAGTGTCCCTAATTTGCTGGGAAGTGGCGGTGCGGTCCCCTACGGCACTGCGTAGGATCCTACGGTCTTGGCGTGCATCCGTGCATCGCTGCGGTCCGGTCCCAGGTCGACGGGCACGTGCACCTTCCGCCGACCACTGGCGACAACATCGATGTACTGTGGAGACCTCACGCCCCACGTGTTGAGCAATTCGGCGGTACGTCCACCCGGCCTCCCGCATGCCCACTATACGCCCTCGCTCAAAGTCCGTCAACTGCACATACGGTTCACGTCCACGCTGTCGCGGCATGCTACCAGTGTTAAAGACTGCGATGGAGCTCCGTATGCCACGGCAAACTGGCTGACACTGACGGCGGCGGTGCACAAATGCTGCGCAGCTAGCGCCATTCGACGGCCAACACCGCGGTTCCTGGTGTGTCCGCTGTGCCGTGCGTGTGATCATTGCTTGTACAGCCCTCTCGCAGTGTCCGGAGCAAGTATGGTGGGTCTGACACACCGGTGTCAATGTGTTCTTTTTTCCATTTCCAGGAGTGTATTTTATTCCGGCTTAAGCGTACTACGAATGATGTTCTCATTCGACAGCCGCCTTTAGAATTTTCAACTTATTACCCTCAGTTGTTATGACTAAAGTTCGTTGTTAGTATGAAATATCAGGACAGCCGATGGGTATAATAAAGATGCACTCACTAGACAGCTATGGACAGATGTTCTCCATCTGCTTGTTCTCCATCTGCTTGTTCTCCATCTGCTTTTGAAAAAGACTTAGGCTGAGAAGAAATTTATTTGTCTGACGGCCGACGATATTCGAAACCAACCGCGAATTGTTGTGACAGCTGCCTGCAACAGTGAATTTCACCAAGTGTTGCGTCGCCTAACTGCGGAAACTCGATACAGAAAGGTCTTCACTCGTCTAGTCGAGAGGATCAGTTCGTTTTAGCTGTGTGTTGACCACCACATTCCTCCAAAAGAAACAAAAAAAAAATGGTTCAAATGGCTCTGAGCACCATGGGACTTAACATCTGAGGTCATCAGTCCCCTAGAACTTACAACTACTTAAACCTAACTAACCTAAGGACATCACACACATCCATGCCCGAGGCAGGATTCAAACCTGCGACCATAGCAGTCGCGCGGTTCCGGACTGAAGCGCCCACAACCCCTCAGCCACACGGGCCGGCCCACCACAGTACTCATTAGTTAAACAACCAAGGACTCATTCTGCGCGTGATTGACTCAATGCGTCCAGTGAAAGAGATAACAGACGTCTCTCCGACAAGATACGCACCAGTCTCTTCTACAATTACTGTGGTCACGAAAAATTCTTGTCAGGGCAGGAACCGTGGGAAGTATAACGAAATTAATTACAATTAATTTTACACTCCGAGTGTTGCTTTAAACGCCGTTTATTAGACTGCCAAACGAAAGATCTAGGAACCATACGGAGTGATTTTTTCCACAGTGTACAAACTTTAGGGTCTGATCGAAGAGAGGATACGGAACAAAAAAGGTCTAATGAACTTGTGTCGCCGGCCGAAGTGGCCGAGCGGTTCTAGGCGCTTCAGTATGGAACCATGCCCAAGGCATGGATGTGTGTGATGTCCTTAGGTTAGTTAGGTTAAAGTAGTTCTAAGTTCTAGGGGACTGATGACCTCAGAAGTTAAGTCCCATAGTGCTCAGAGCCATTTGAACCATTTTATTTAACACTGTGGAAGGCGACCGCCGTGTCAGTACCAGGCAGTTGGCCCGCCAGTACGGGATATACCAGACGACCGTGTGGAACATTCTCCGTGGCAGTTGTTACTACCCTAATCACTTATAGCGTGACCAGGGCTTACTAGCGACAGATTTTCCACATCAGTAGCAGTTTTGTTACTGGTGTCTGCACCAGGCAACCACGATTCCGGGATTTGTGTCATCCATCCGATTCACAGTTGAGACCACCTTTACGCGGAGTGGTATCTTCAACTTTCATAACAGTAATCTGTGGGGTAGTATGCAGAACCCCCATAGTATGGTGACAGCGAATCATCAGCATCTGTGAAGCCGGAATGTTTGGGCCGGGATAATTTGCGACAGTACTTGGGACCAGTCTCCCTTCAACGCCACCTAACAGGTCGGAACTATCGGCGTTTCTTGCATGTGACTTTGCCTACCCTGCTGGAAGAATTGCCATTGAAGATTAGTAGGATTATGTGGCTGCTACATGATGTTCTCCAGCCCATTTCACCGTTAACGTCCGGATGCATCTCAATCGGCTTACCTGGTCGATGGATCGGACGAGGGGTTCCAGTTGCATGGGTTCCTCGTTCACCGGATCTCAACCAGGGCGATTTCTGGTTATGGGACCATCTCAAAAGTGTTGTGTATGCAGAGCCCATTTCAGATGTGGAGACACTGGAGCAGCCTTTGACACTGTTCGGATGAAGACTGGCCCTAGTGAACGTGGGAGACAGAACTTGCTAAAGCGCGTACACGCATGCGTTGAGGCACATTGAAACTGTGGTGTCACCGCCAGACACCACACTTGCTAGGTGGTAGCCTTTAAATCGGCCGCGGTCCGTTAGTATACGTCGGACCCGCGTGTCGCCACTATCAGTGATTGCAGACCGAGCGCCGCCACACGGCAGGTCTAGTCTAGAGAGACTCCCTAGCACTCGCCCCAGTTGTACAGCCGACTTTGCTAGCGATGATTCACTATCTACATACGCTCTCATTTGCAGAGACGACAGTTTAGCATAGCCTTCAGCTACGCCATTTGCTACGACCTAGCAAGGCGCCATATTCAGTTACTATAATTACTTCAAGAATGTATTCTGAACAAATAATATTGTGAATCATGTACCGTCAAGAGCGACGTTCATCATTAATGGATTAAAGTTAAGTATCAAACTAATTTCGACAGCTTTCTGAATTCTCATTCCTTGTCATGTTCCAGTGTAGTTCTTCCCTCCACACGCTAGCCTGCGTGAACTAAAACGCGTGCATTTCGGCCTCCATTCGTAACACGGTGTTGGCTCTTCTGCTAACACAAAAGAAACCATTTTCAACACATACTGTAACTGTAGCTGCATGGTACCATAGAGTATAAATATCTATGCAGTGAGCATTCCGATGCGCGAGAACGAGAAATCTGTCCTCAACATCTCCTGCTGCTCAAGTCAACGGCGCGTGTTAATCCGTATAGCGCTAAGCGTATTTTGAGTGTTATTACTTCGCTAGAACAGATAGATCACCTTCAGAACTATCTTGAAACTTTTTATATGCGTTTTATAGACATCTTAACGATTTTATACCTGGAAATAGTTTTAAAGCTGTGAAGAGGAAGGGTATTGTGCTTTTTCGCCACAGTATCATAGCTCAATTCCACTTACGTTTTTTCGGGTGCGGGAAAAGAAGTGACAGCCAACAATACCTTTTTAGGTTTTCTGTTGCACTTATTCATCGTGTCGAGTCTCCGTTATAATTAATTATGTCAGAATGACACTGTATTGGACGCCGACGCATCGCAAAAATTTGCTCTACAATACAAGATATATTACTGAGTCTCGATATTTTTAAACATATAAAGTGCCTCGCATCAATATGATATTCACTGTTAGAGATTTGTTGTACATACCGATGAAAAGTAACTGTTCCTCCTTTGACGTACTTTACATCTGCAGCAACAACAATACTGCACCATGGCTGTTATTAGTACTAAAACGTGTAGAAACGTATGTAATAACAGGTGAATAAGTGTAAAATTAGTGAAATTAAAGTTTCACTGTTACCACAAATTGCAGAGAAACAGCGACGTCCCATTACCACGTAACTAGCCCGGTTTGATGTTAAGAAAATGCGCAGTAGGCTATGCTCACGCCATATATATATACACTCCTGGAAATTGAAATAAGAACACCGTGAATTCATTGTCCCAGGAAGGGGAAACTTTATTGACACATTCCTGGGGTCAGATACATCATATGATCACACTGACAGAACCACAGGCACATAGACACAGGCAACAGAGCATGCACAATGTCGGCACTAGTACAGTGTATATCTACCTTTCGCAGCAATGCAGGCTGCTATTCTCCCATGGAGACGATCGTAGAGATGCTGGATGTAGTCCTGTGGAACGGCTTGCCATGCCATTTCCACCTGGCGCCTCAGTTGGACCAGCGTTCGTGCTGGACGTGCAGACCGCGTGAGACGACGCTTCATCCAGTCCCAAACATGCTCAATGGGGGACAGATCCGGACATCTTGCTGGCCAGGGTAGTTGACTTACACCTTCTAGAGCACGTTGGGTGGCACGGGATACATGCGGACGTGCATTGTCCTGTTGGAACAGCAAGTTCCCTTGCCGGTATAGGAATGGTAGAACGATGGGTTCGATGACGGTTTGGATGTACCGTGCACAATTCAGTGTCCCCTCGACGATCACCAGTGGTGTACGGCCAGTGTAGGAGATCGCTCCCCACACCATGATGCCGGGTGTTGGCCCTGTGTGCCTCGGTCGTATGCAGTCCTGATTGTGGCGCTCACCTGCACGGCGCCAAACACGCATACGACCATCATTGGCACCAAGGAAGAAGCGACTCTCATCGCTGAAGACGACACGTCTCCATTCGTCCCTCCATTCACGCCTGTCGCGACACCACTGGAGGCGGGCTGCACGATGTTGGGGCGTGAGCGGAAGACGGCCTAACGGTGTGCGGGACCGTAGCCCAGCTTCATGGAGACGGTTGCGAATGGTCCTCGCCGATACCCCAGGAGCAACAGTGTCCCTAATTTGCTGGGAAGTGGCGGTGCGGTCCCCTACGGCACTGCGTAGGATCCTACGGTCTTGGCGTGCATCCGTGCGTCGCTGCGGTCCGGTCCCAGGTCGACGGGCACGTGCACCTTCCGCCGACCACTGGCGACAACATCGATGTACTGTGGAGACCTCACGCCCCACGTGTTGAGCAATTCGGCGGTACGTCCACCCGGCCTCCCGCATGCCCACTATACGCCCTCGCTCAAAGTCCGTCAACTGCACATACGGTTCACGTCCACGCTGTCGCGGCATGCTACCAGTGTTAAAGACTGCGATGGAGCTCCGTATGCCACGGCAAACTGGCTGACACTGACGGCGGCGGTGCACAAATGCTGCGCAGCTAGCGCCATTCGACGGCCAACACCGCGGTTCCTGGTGTGTCCGCTGTGCCGTGCGTGTGATCATTGCTTGTACAGCCCTCTCGCAGTGTCCGGAGCAAGTATGGTGGGTCTGACACACCGGTGTCAATTTGTTCTTTTTTCCATTTCCAGGAGTATATATATATATTGGAAGAATCCTAAGGAAATGCAATCCGAAAACAAAGGAAATAGGTTACAGTACACTTGTTCGTCCACTGCTTGAATACTGGTCACCGGTGTGGGATCCGTACCAGATAGGGTTGATAGAAGAGATAGAGAAGATCCAACGGAGAGCAGCGCGCTTCGTTACAGGATCATTTAGTAATCGCGAAAGCGTTACGGAGATGATAGATAAACTCCAGTGGTAGACTGTGAAAGAGAGACGCTCAGTAGCTCGGTACGGGCTTTTGTTGAAGTTTCAAGAACATACCTTCACTCTACGTATATCTCGCGAAGAGACCATGGGGATAAAATCAGAGAGATTAGAGTCCACACAGAGGCATACCAACAATCTTTCTTTCCACGAACAATACGAGACTGGAATAGGAGAGATAACCGATAGAGGTATTCAAGGTACCCTCCGCCACACACCGCCACGTGGGTTGCGGAGTATGGATTTAGATGTATATGTAGATACTCTATGCATGGTACAGTGCGTATTAGACCGCAATCTCTGTAACAATGTATGACTGAATGAATGGTCTCTAGCGCGAATCCATCCATTTCCCGACATAAGTTTATTAGACCTTTCTTGTTCCGTATCTTCTCATTGATCAATCCCTAGAGTTTTCACACAATGGAAAAAATACCCTGTATTTTGCGGAAAAGCATATTGGCTATAAAGTCATCAGACTCATCTTCCTGTGGTAGTTTGGGGCAAACCATTCGGCCGGTTTGCAGGGCCTCTGAGAGAATAAATGGCGTTGTCAATGCAGACTCTTATCATAATACGTTGCAGTCGATAATGAAGCCGGGCTTTGAGGTACTATACTCCGCAGTTACGCATCTTCAAGAAACGTCGTTAATTTCCGTATAATTGTCTCATATTGATATGATATGATATGATATGATTGATATAAGTATGAAGACCGGTTTGATTCAGCTCTCCAAGCTAGTCTATCCTGTGCAAACCTATTCCTTTCCACATAATTGTGCACCCTACATCCATTTGAAACTGCTTACTGTATTCATCCCTTGGACTCTGAAGCAAAGCAATGCTGTATCATGTGTGAGATACAGAAGCGAGCGAGAGTATCGGGCCTTACCCCAGTTCACTGCTAGTAGCGCTAAGTCATCATAACGCGTCTGCGCGTAGCGCGCAAGTATTGTATCACAATAAAGTATGAAATTAAAAATCAAAGTTGAGGTTGAAAACTTTGTTAAAATATAATTTAGTATAATAATGTTCCAGATATCAAGTTTTATGTACCTAGACTTAATAGTTTACGTAAAATTGCCGTTTTGAGAGAAAAATAAGTGGCGCTAAATAATGAAGCTAGAAAGCCAGAATTTGGTCAGAATGTGCCTTTAGAACTCAGAAATAAGTGGTGCAAGTTTCAACCCCATAGAACAAAAATTAACACCGAACCCTGCCAGCAGTTCTTATCAGCTGAAACTGGGACTCAGCAGACCAGGCCACAGTTTTCCAGTCGTCTAGGATCCAACCGATATGGTCACGAATTCGAGAAAGAAATGGTTCAAATGGCTCTGAGCACTATGGGACTTAACTTCTGAGGTCATCAGTCCCCTAGAACTTAGAACTACTTAAACCTAACTAACCTAAGGACATCACACACATCCATGCCCGAGGCAGGATTCGAACCTGCGACCGTAGCGGTCGCGAACTCGAGACAGGCGCTGCGATGTCACACTGTTATCAAAGGCAATCGCGTCGGTCGTCTGTTGCCATAGGCCATTGACGCCAAATGTCACCTCACTGTCCTAAGGGATACGTTCGTCGTACGTCCCACACTGATTTCTGTGGCTGTACCAAGCACTTTGCATGTCTGAAAGAACAGACACCATATATGTATAACTACGAAATACATTTAATACCGTGTCATTCAACAGTAGCGAAGTTTTCACGTGTTTAAAATTGAAATGGTATGATACAATGTTTTGTGGGGATCCGAACCCAGCACGTAATCAGAACCTCATCTAAGGACACTCAAAAGTCATACATAGAATTTTTTGACCAGCAGCAAAATTTTTGAATCTGAAATGACGATACAACTTCTTTTTTTCCGCCTTACAAGGATTCTAACCTGGAACATACCCCCGTTGTTTTCTGTACACAATGGCCGCGCGGGATTAGCCGAGAGCCGGCACGGTAGCTCAGCGTGTTCGGTCAGAGGATTAGCTGCCCTCTGTAATTAAAAAAAAACTAAGTTAATCGATCAACAACGAACTTTAACGGATGTCTTACGACGTCCGCCCCGAGCAGATGCAATGAACAACAGCGAACAAAATGAGATTAAAAAATAAAAATAAAAAAAGCGGTCTAAGGCGCTACAGTCATGGACTGTACGGCTGGTCCCGGCGGAGGTTCGAGTCCTCCCTCGAGCATGGGTGGGGGTGTTTTTCCTTAGGATAATTTAGGTTAATTAGTATGTAAGCTTAGGGACTGATAACTTAGCAGTTAGGTCCCATAAGATTTGACACACATTTAAACATTTTTCTGTACACAAACAAAAGTTATACATCGATTACTTCATCAATCTCGAGACGTGAATATACTGGTGCTTGAAGTGAAATGATCAATATTTTTATGCCGGAGCGGAATTAGAACGCGGATTGTACCTTTCTTGGACTACTACAGGCGATTTCAATCTTTTGGAAAACAACCATATGATGGAATTGTGTCGTTTCTAGAGGATCAAATCTTGCGAAAGGGGAGATCAAAATAGGAATCTCAGAGCAACAAAAACTTTGCAACGTCTCAAGCTGAAATAAAATAAGAAATAGGTGCCCTGTGACATTACATGATGATTGGTTCGTTAAATAAAATAAAAATGTTGAGTGTAAGAAAGTTTTTGGTGACAGAGTTCCTGTTTGCTGCAGCTTCTGCCTTTTCTGCCTTTCTCATGGCCCACCAAAACCGGTCTACCCCAGTCGCTAGCGAGGGACACCTTGTTCAATGTGGATCCGAATCACGGTGCAATCGGACGTTTTTCCATTGGCGTCACCATATGTGAAAGAGCCCTATTCTTGTCTGAAAGAACAGTTGAATGGCGTGGAACCGTGAAAAGAGGCTATAAGAAGGGCATAAACAAAAGTATAACAACGGTAATGGAATGTAGCCGAATTAAATCAGGTGACTTGCGGAATTGGATCAGGAAATGAGATACTAAAAGTAGTTGATGAGTTTTGCTCTTTGGTCGGCAAAACAACTGACGATGGGCGAAGTAGAGAGGAAATAAAATGCAAACCAGCAATAACAGGAAAAGCTTGTCTGAGAACGAGAAATTTGTTAATACTGAATATAAATTTAAGTGTTATGAAGTCTTTCCTGAAGGGACTTTTTTGTAGTGTCGTCTTACAAGGAAGTGAAACGCTGATAATAAGCAATTTAGGCAAGAAGATAGTAGAAGCTTCTGAAATGTGGTGAACAGAAATGTGAAAATTAGATGGATAAATCGATCAACGAATAAGGAGGTACTGAATCGAACTGAGGAATAAATATATTTATGGCTCATCATGCCTAAAACAAAGGAGCCGTTAATTGGACACATCGTGAGGCATCAAGGAATCTCCAGTTTGGCAATAGAAGGAAGAGAGTGTATGTGTGTGTGTGGTAACTGTAGCAAAATTGGGTGTAATGTTTCGTACAGCAGACGGAAGATACAAGGAATGGAACATGTTTCAGTGCAAGCGTAACTAGAAACAAAAATATTGGCAGTGTTTAAACAGAATATGTATATTTTAAGGTGTTTAATAAATCGAGTATTAACACACGTAGCTTAATGAGTTATTTTTAACCAGTTTTGATCAACTTCGGCTTTACTTCGAATAGTCTGTTTGTTATGAAACTGCTCCTGTGAGGAGGATATGCTATTTGTCACTGATAACGAGCGTCTTGATTCATTCGAGTGTTCTTACATAAACTACAGTGTAATTTAAACGTATGTGTAAAGTATGTATGTAGCTTGGTGTTCTTCTCATAACACGATTACAATGTATGTGTTCAACTCAACTAGTACGTAAATATTTGCTCAACTGCAGTACTTCTTTCAACCACCTCGTAAAGATTACGTCATTTCGCTTCAGAAGATCATAGTAGTACCATACACAAAGTTCCTGCGGCCTCCACCTTACCTCACAAGACGTCAGGATTCAGTAAAAGTTGCGCCCTTGCCAGTCTAGTAATGCATGTCGGTGGGCAACAGGGACATTATTGTCTCAGCAGCGCTTTACCAGTTCTTGTGGACGGTGTTTTTTTGTTCGTTCCCATCGCCGTTGTTATAAAAACGGCACTGATCGCTTCTCCCAGTTTCTATAATAACGTAATATTTCAAACCAATGCAAATTTTACGAATAAAAATTACTTCTTCTTTTGCCAGTGTCTTCGTCCCGCATTTTGCGCAGGGTCGGCATGGTTTAGGTCGGATTTGGCGTAGTAAATTTTAAGGGACGGCTGGATGCCCTTCCTGTCGCCACCCCATACCCCCTGGGACGGAATGAGTGCACCCCAGCTGTCTGCGTCTAGTGTAAACCATGAAATAGTGCGAACGTTTGTCAAATGTCTGCAAGGTGTGTAACTGAGGCGGGACGTGGAGACCAGCCTAGTATTCAGTTAGTGGGATGTGGAAAAACGCCTAAAAATCGCATCCAGGCTGGCCGGCACACCGGCCTTCGTCGTTAATCCACCGGCCGTATTCGATCCAGGGCTGGCACTCCTAGCCGAGTCCAGGAAGCAGCGCTTTAGCGCTCTCGGCTAACCTGTCAGTTCACAAATAAAAATTACTCCTTTTTTTAAAAAATACTTATTTAAAAACGAAAAACACATTTTTGTAATGAATGCTAAGCGACATTTAAAGTGCTGTAAAGAACAATACCACTGGATAGTAGGTGACTGGAAACGAGTGATTTGGAATTATAAATCACGCTATATCCTGTGGCAATAGCCCGCATCTCGTGGTCGTGCGGTAGCGTTGTCGCTTCCCACGCCCGGGTTCCCGGGTTCGATTCCCGGCGGGGTCAGGGATTTTCTCTGCCTCGTGATGGCTGGGTGTTGTGTGCTGTCCTTAGGTTAGTTAGGTTTAAGTAGTTCTAAGTTCTAGAGGACTGATGACCATAGATGTTAAGTCCCATAGTGCTCAGAGCCATTTGAACCTGTGGCAATATCATGTAAGGGTTTTGGTTTGGTGAATACGTGGAGAAGGTTACCTGTCGTCATGTGTAATGCCAATAATGAAGTACAGTGGTGGTGGTGTTAGGATAAGGGGATGTTTCTCGTGGTTAGGATACGGTCGCATTGTTGTGCTAAAGAAGACGCTAAATGCGGAAGTATATGAACAGATTTTACAACCTTGTGTACTACATACAGAAGTGGAGCAGTTCAGAGACGTCGACTGTATAAGCATGACGTTGCACCGTGTCATAAAGTAGCATCTATGGTGCAATAGTTCGTGGACAATTACGTTCCTGAAGTAGAGTCCCGACCGGAACCCAATGGAATACCTTTCGGATGTATTAGAACTTCGACTTCGCTCCAAACTGCAGAATCCAACATACCAATCTTCTCTTGTTTCAGCACTTGTGGAGGAATGGACTGCCATTCTTGAACGGATGTTCAGAGACCTCACTGAAAAAAAAAACGGCTCTGAGCACTATGGGACTCAACTGCTGTGGTCATAAGTCCCCTAGAACTTAGAACTACTTAAACCTAACTAACCTAAGGACAGCACACAACACCCAGCCATCACGGGGCAGAGAAAATACCTGACCCGCCGGGAATCGAACCCGGGAACCCGGGCGTGGGATGCGAGAACGCTACCACACGACCACGAGATGCGGGCTAGACCTCACTGAAAGTATCGTTCAAGCCTCCATAAAGGCGAAATGTGGGCATAGCCTATATTAACGTTCACTAATAGGTGCACCCAAATATGGAATGTAGACCATCAACATCTTTAGACAGTTACTGTATCATGTTCTGCACACCATAAGAAAGCCCTCCTCTTCGACAGGTATAAAGGGAGGTGGAAACCGTTCTTCAGCACTCATGCCATGCAATCAAAAACCAACACTCAGCCGGCCGGAGTGGCCGAGCGGTTCTAGGCGCTTCAGTCTGGAACCGCGCGACCACTACGGTCGCAGGTTCGAATCCTGCCTCGGGCATGGATGTGTGTGATGCCCTGAGGCTAGTTAGGTTTAAGTAGTTCTAAGTTCTAGGGGACTGATGACCACCGATGTTAAGTCCCATAGTGCTCAGAGCCATTTGAACCATTTTTTTGAACCAACACTCACCTGCAGTTTTATAGCTCCTTCCTCACCATCGTTGTTGCTAATGCAGTCATGCTGGAGCCTATTAATTACCTTACCTATCGTGCTACAACTTTCTCAGTATCGTTCTTCATCTTTCCTCTGAATCATTGCCTCTAAATTTATATAATTGCTATTGGCGAACTAAGATGCATTGAAGACAGAGACAGTGGACATTGTAGATTTAGTGGCTTCACTGCAAGTGCCGGTAGCTACGCCACATGATCGACAACTGGCTTGCAGAATTTCAAAGATGACAGTACAGCTGGCTGCAGATCATACTGAAGTCACTTTCTTCAGGCAGCCACCTCAAGCAAAAAATGGTTCAAATGGCTCTGAGCACTATGGGACTCAACATTTGAGGTCATCAGTCCCCTAGAACTTAGAACTACTTAAACCTAACTATCCTAAGGACATCATATACATCCATGCCCGAGGCAGGATTCGAACCTGCGACCGTAGCTGTCGCGCGGTTCCGGACTGAAGCGCCTAGAACCACATGGCCACACCGGCCGGCCCACCTCAAGCACATCATCACTATCTTCTCAAAGCCACTGCTGCTGGACTCTTGAGTACAATATTGCCGAGCTGCACTGGACTCTCTTGCATTTGTCGCCTTGCTGTCATAGGAAATGGCTCTGAGCACTATGGGACTTAACATCTATGCTCATCAGTCCCCTAGAACTTAGAACTACTTAAACCTAACTAACCTAAGGACAGTACACAACACCCAGCCATCACGAGGCAGAGAAAATCCCTGACCCCCCCGGGAATCGAACCCGGGAACCCGGGCGTGGGAAGCGAGAACGCTACCGCACGACCACGAGATGCGGGCCTGTCATAGGACTTCGATTCTGTCAACATTGCTAGAGTGCTGGCGATAGATGTAGAAACATTTCCTTGGGACAGTGGCTCTACCGCAACCTATCATGTGGAACCATCTGTATCGGCTCACATTATTATCGAGCATCGCTTAGTACATCCTGTTACAGCTGCATAGATGCTGTTTTCTGGAACTTCAAGAGTCAGCTCCATGTACTCTGTTTACTTTCTTGTGAACTTCAGTTTTTCCCAGTGCAAGAATCTGGCAGTTAGAGATTCATTAATATTTGGTGACCAGTAAATACTGTAGCTGTAAAAGTGTTTATTTATAACTGTACATTACAGAAACTTGTTTTTCAGACTTCGTCTGGTTATTTAATGTTTTCGCTTTCTCAGTACTTTAATTACCAACAAAATGAAGCACATTGTCTTATTAACTAGTTCACTGTCTTATTTCAGACCGTATTACTAGAGCATGCCTGTGGCATTTTGAAGTTTTATGAACTGTGTCAGATATCCTCATACTCCACATTTAGTGTGAAATCAAGTGTGAAGTCAGGTTATTACAATTCTTTCTATGAGAAGTTATTTTCTTTTTGATTTTGTTGAATCGAGTCTGATACGGCGCGCGACGCTATCCTGTGATCTTGTTTAGAGCGCGCGCTATAATCGATTATAGTTCGCTGTTCTGGTGCGGGTGGCGCTCCGGTGGTGATTTGCTATTACGTCGCTGGCGTGTGTTTGCGGTGGACGGCGGAAAGAGAGAGGGTGGTCGGTTTCCGGGTATTGCACGGAACGTGAAGTTCACTCTGCCTGACCTACTGGTGACTAGCACTAAGGTTGTAGTGCCTCGCAATATGAGCAGAGTGGTCTGGGGCGGAGGAGAGTCGCCGCTGTGCTGGCCATGCGGTGGTGATTAATTGGAGTCGGCGAACTTGTTCTGCCTGCCTGCCTGATGTGGAGGTCCGGTGGGGTCCTGTAATACTCTGGCCCGGAGACAACTAGTTGCTGAATTTTGGAGTCGTCTGCCAGGTTACGGCGTGGGCTCGGTTGGCTAGTCAGATTTTCCGCTGGAAGCTCCAGCAGCGGTTTCTGAACTTCATTCTGATGTGGGACGGCGATGTTGGAAGTTTTTGCTGTATGTGTGTGTGGCACGTTACGATATTTGTTGGTACTAATTTATTTGCTCAACTGGAGTATCTTTTGGTTATCCCGCTGAGTGGGTCGTTGCCCGCCCAGTCTGCTCAGCGTTACCTTTGGTGGTGCCTGTTTGTTCCTTTTTGAAGGAATTCACGGAGGTGGTTCCTGTTACCTGCTCGGAGTTGCGTTCATGTATGGTATATTTGGCATTTGAAGTGTTAGGTAAAGTCTGTCTAAGAAAGGCGGTTTGGACAGTATATGCATAGTGAATTACTGCTGCTTGGTATATGTGGTCTTCTGGGATCTGAACAACACGATCTCGTCAATTTGGTTTGTGTAACAGCATTTAGTAGTATGTTCTGTATTTTTATCTCACTGTATTATCATTAACTTGCTGGAACAGTCGCGTTTGGTGTCGTTAAGGCACTTCTAAGACTGTGGTTTGACTATTCATGTGCGCTTGGCTTTTATTGTTTTGTTTCAAGAAGCGAGAATTGTTTATTAAGATTTGTGTGTGTTGGCTTCCGGCACTTGTTAAGAGCGCCCGAGTTAACGACGCCGTGGTCATCATGTGCTGTCGGAATGTTATATTTTTATTTGATTTTTGAATTTTATCTTGTGCTGATATTATCTGTCGTGTGTTACAGAACATAACCAGGGTGTATAAGTGATGGGCAGTTGTGGGAGGCATGTCGGCGAACTCTCAGCGGTTTATTTCGGGGACCGTTTCTAGTGGGAAGGTTCCGAAGTGTTGAGAGCTCGCTCATCTGTGATTGCGTTGGGAGTTGCCCTTGCCCTTTGGTTGTATCAAATTATTTATTGGTTGCGTGTTGCGCTTCTCTGATTTTATGGTGCCAAGTGCCATTATTTTTCTCAAAGTTTTTTTTATATAAATGATTTTAAATTTTAATGCCAAGTTAACTTATTATTGGATCTTGGTCTGTGGAGTAAAATCTTTTAAAGCACCATTGTAATTTGTTCTTGCAGAAGAAATTTCTCTTATTTTATGGTGCCAAGTTGCCATTATTATTATTTTTTTAGGTTATTACTGCTCTTAATGTTTTCCGATTTTATGGTGCCAAGTGTCATTATCATTCTTAAAGGTTTTTGTAAATGATCTTAAGTTGTAAATTATTCTCGATCTTAAGTTGTATTGCCAAGTTAACTTATTATTGGATTTTGTCTCTTGGGTAAACTCTAAAAGCACTATTGTAAAAGGTTCTTTGATTTTATGGTGGCAAGCTGCCGTTATTGTTTTTAAAGCTGATTCTTTTAACCATTTGTTAAGTTCTGTAAGTTATATGAATTTGCTGTTAGTTAAAAGAGTTTAGTATTGGCAATTTAATAAATTGCGTACAGAGTCTGCTGTTTGGATATTATTGGGTGGAAATCCTTGGATAGTTGTCCTATAAGAACACACATTCCAGAGTCGATACTGCAAAATGTAATGTAGCCACATTATTGATGCTGTTCCTGTGTTCTTGTCGTAAATACACAGGCAGTATGCAATGATCACATTTTCTGAAGAGAACTTGATACTAAGGTAACTTCCATTATTTGTAGAGCCGGAGTACTAAGAAACTTACGAGTTTGAGATATGTTTTTAATACACGTGACATATGTGCCAAATACGAGCCCATTTGCAGTTGTAGAGTCGGTCAAAGTGGATTGGATATTCTGTCAAGATCTCCTGGAAGCTCTCCTGGACTTAAATTGATTCTAAGTACTGAAAGAGAAATGCCAGTTTAAGTACTTTGTATCTTATTTATTTACGAAAGTAAAAATACAGAAGAAACACTGTGTATATTGAGAGTTAAGGACAGCACTTTTAGTACTGATTAGATGGGATGGTTAATAGTGGAAGCCGCTCTTGAAGCCTTCATCGAAGCCGAAACCGGCACCGTGGCCGCTGTCGTGGGCAGCGTGTCCGCCTCCGTGCCCGTATCCATGATATCCGTGGCGGTGCGCGTTGCTCTGCGCGGTCTGCGCCGCTGCGGCCGCGCGCACGGCGGCGCGCTGCGTGGCAGCCAGGTCTGCGCGCGCGTCGTCCAGCTGGGCCTGTGCCTGCGAGAGGCGCGTGCGCGCAGCTGCCACCATGCCGCTCTGCGACGCCAGCTCGGCCTGCGCCTCCTGAGCGGCGCGCGCCGCCTGGTCTGCCGACAGCTGCGCCGCGTTCACAGCTGCGGTCGCTGCGCGCACCTCCTGCTGCGCCTGTGCCGACGCCTGCTGAGCCGTCGTCGCCGCGCGCTGTGCCTGAGCCAGCTGCTGCAGCTCAGACTCCAGCTGCGCGTGCGCATCCCGTGCTGCGCGCTCCAGGTTCGAGACGATTGCCTGCCAGAAGATATGCATTTCAAATTTCGTACACGGTGAATAATTACAACTGTGCAAAATATATCCCCTAAAAATATTCCACAGGATCATTTTCTGTGTGAAAAAATATCTAAAGGCCAGCCTGATTTTCCTAGAATACAGGTGGCAGGGGTAAAATACAGGAAGCGAAATGATATTTACAATTTATACAGAAACCAGATGGCAGTTATAAGAGTCGAGGGACATCAAAGGGAAGCAGTGGTTGGGAAGGGAGTGAGACAGGGTTGTAGCCTCTCCCCTATGTTATTCAATCTGTATATTGAGCAAGCAGCAAAGGAAACAAAAGGAAAGCTCAGAGTAGGTATTAAAATCCATGGAGAAGAAATAAAAACTTAGCAAAGGGCTTGGAAGAGCAGTTGAATGGAATGGACAGTGTCTTGAAAGGAGGATATAAGATGAACATCAACAAAAGCAAAACGAGGATAATGGAATGTAGTCGAATTAAGTCGGGTGATGCTGAGGGAATTAGATTAGGAAATGAGACACTTAAAGTAGTAAAGGAGTTTTGCTATTTGGGGAGCAAAATAACTGATGATGGTCGAAGTAGAGAGGATATAAAATGTAGACTGACAATGGCAAGGAAAACGTTTCTGAAGAAGAGAAATTTGTTAACATCGAGTATAGATTTAGTGTCAGGAAGTTGTTTCTGAAAGTGTTTGTATGGAGTGTAGCCGTGTATGGAAGTGAAACATGGACAATAAATAGTTTGGACAAGAAGAGAATAGAAGCTTTCGAAATGTGGTGCTACAGACGAATGCAGAAGATTAGATGGGTAGATCACATAACTATTGATGAGGTATTGAATAGAATTGTCAAGAAGAGGAGTTTGTGGCACAACTTGACTAGTAGAAGGGATCGGTTGGTAGGACATGTTCAGAGGCATCAAGGGATCACCAATTTAGTATTGGAGGGCAGTGTGGAGGGTAAAAATCGTGGAGGAAGACCAAGAGATTAATACAATAAGCAGATTCAGAAGGATGTAGGTTGCTGTAGGTATGAGGACATGAAGAACCTCGCACAGGATAGAGTAGCATGGAGAGCTGCATCACACCAGTCTCAGGACTGAAGACCACAACAACAACAGGTAAGTACAGTTAAGGTCAATACGAATGCTCACAGGTCGGTCTGGCCCACTGAATAGCCTAACAGAGATGCTTTGAAACCTTAAGTGTTACATGATTGAAGATAGACACAGATTATCCACCCTTAAATGTAGAATGTAAAAATATACAACCCCTTGCATACGACTCCTGTAGGGATCGCAAACATGAGATTAGGTTAATTGCGGTGCATACATAGACTTTTAAGCAATCATTGTTTATGTATCCTATACATGAATGGAACAGGAAGAAGCCTTAATGAGTGGTACAACAGGATGCACTCTGAGACATGCACGTCACAGTGGTGTACAGAGTTTATATGTAGATGCAGATTTCCTGCCTCTGTAGACTAAGTTTTCATATGTACTTCATAAACCTCTATGTAATGCACAGCAGAATGTATTTTGTACCGGTATTAGTTACTTCCTGTTTTATCCATTTGCATATGCTGCAAGGAAGGAACGACTCTTGACATCTGTCACTTATGTTTTTTCTCATGATTCCGACTCAAGATATATAACACAGGCAGTATAACTGGTAAGAAATCTACACCGAACGTCGGTCCTCTAACTGTATCAGGCATTTTCTGTGAAAGGTCAACTGCCTTCTGATGATACTGAAGAAATTCCATGAAAATCTATTTTCTGTTTTTTTCAGGTATTCTCTCCATGTATCTAAATAATCCACTTGTTTTCCATCGTATTAATTTAATATGCTCATTTCATTTAGTGTCACTTCATTATGAATGACTGTAAAATTTGTTCATCATTTTGTAATACAATACTATTGGATTCTCCTGTTTCTAAACATCATCATTCCTAGTCAAAGTCATTAATGTTTGTGAGTTTTGTTGCTGTCAACACACACGGAATTCTTTCAAATCCTTAGAGTGCAAAAAACCAGGTGAGGAGAAGTGGTAATGTACAAGTATTCGATCAGCAGAGTATACATCAATGTCTCAGACCAAATATCGAACCTCCCCACATCAGTGCTTGCTGAAGCCCCAAGCAACACAAGCTGCAACTTAGGGTATCAAGCTTAGAAGAGCGCCAAAGGTGCCACAATTTTAGGTGTTCTGTACAGGACTCATCACAACTAGTAGCGGCCATTGAGTGAGAGCACATTTTACTACTGACAATAACCGGAGCATGGTATGGTGATAGTAAATGCAATGATCCCAATTTTCTTAAATACGCATAGCATAAACTGAGAAATAAAATATGTCATGTATACTTAATGGTTTCCTACTGACAAAATATTTCGAAATAAATAAATAAACCCATGTATTGTGTAGACATTTTAACATGGTGGTTTTCGAAGATGGTGTCTTGAAATATTGTTGTGTAAGGTGCCAGTAGAGGTCACACTCATACTACCTCATTGATGACACTGCCTAAATCAACAAGCAATTGAATGACTGTCATCACTGAATGCTTTGTGTACTTTGCTTTTCTTAGAGTTGTCCCCTTTTCTCATTTCAAAATGAGTGAACAGGCTAATCCCGGTCCTTCATGGACTTCGGTACTGACTTTCACGACAACAGAACAGACTGGTGACTGATTTTATCCTGTATGAGTCCTGTTTTTGCGTTAGCAATAATCACAGATGTAGGCTGCCAGCCATGTGAGACAGAGTTGGGGCTCATTTCCCCACACCTTTCCTCTCCAAGTGATGACTTAAGTTCTTGTTTATTTATGTTTGTGATCCACTGCCACCTAAAGTGCCTGCACTATACACATTCACCTCGAAATACATATAACCATGATGTGACGAATGACCAGACTTGTATGAGAGTTTCAATGCTTAGCTTATTTCACAATTATCAATTAATGAGTGAGATATTAACAGCAGTACACACTGTGATATCCTACAGCTAGTTCTTAGTTCTCATTTACTTTCCTTTTGGGCACTACGCTTTTCTCCTGCAGCTGCCAGAGCAACCCACCTGCTTTCCGGCGAGCGCAGCCTGCGCCGTGGCTGCTGCGGCGGCGGCGTTCTGAGCCAGGCTCTCCTTGGCCTGGAAGGCAGCCTGTCCACCCGCCACGTGCTGGCCGGCCACTGCCCTGTGCGCAGCATCCACGGCACCCTGTGCGATGCTCACCAGGCCTGCACCCACGCTGTGTCCGTGTCCGTGTCCGTGCCCGTGGCCAGATCCGTAGCCGTGCCCGTAGCTGTGGCTGCCATAGCTGCGGGACTCTGCGCCCTCAGCGTCCATGTCGTCCTTTCTCACCTGGCGACATACCTCCTGGCTTCAAAAACTCACCTACTTCCTTTTAGATTACATAAATACGCTTCTTGATTTAAAAATAGACAACAAATACACTCTTATCCATATACTGAGACAGCATTGAGAAGCAAGAACATTATGAGTTGCCATGATAATCTCTTCATATTCTGAGCTCAGATGTTATGAGGTGTCCCGATCTGAATTATCTCCTCCACACTTGTGCTCTTGCCTAATGAAGATTCTTTTTAATCCACAGCTTTCAATAAACACATATCGCTTATCTCCAATCTGACAATGTCAAACAGCAAGAAAAGTTTTATCATATAACAATAACATCGATAAGTCACAGAATCAGTTGACGTACACAAATATCTAGGTGTAACAATTTGCTGGGATATGAAATGGAATTATCACATAGATTCAGACTGAAGTTTATAGGCAGGATAGTGAGAAAATGCGGTCAATGTACAAAGAAAACTGCTTACAAATCACTTGTGCATCCCATCATATGATACTGCTCAAGTGTGTGGCTCTCATACGAAACCAGACTAATAGCGGATATTGAACATATATGAAGAAAAGTGGCACGAATGTTCACAAGTATGTTTGATTCAGAGGAGAGCGCAACGGAAATGTCGAAAAACCTAGATTGACAGATGTTTGAAGATAGACTCCAGTTATCTTCCGAAAGACTACTTATAAAATTTCAAGAACCCATGTTAAGTGAAAATCAAGATATATTCGGCCCCTTCCCCCCCCCCCCCCCCTCCCTCCATTGTATTGCTCGTGTATGGACCAAGTAGACAGAATTAGACTGATTATCGCAACCACAGGCGCATAGGCATTAAAACAGTCATTATTCCGTCCTCCATAAGCGATTGGAATCAAAAGAAACCCTTCGTGTGGTACCATGCTAAGAACTGTCTGTCATGCACTTGACAGTGGTTTGCGTGGTGTGAACGTAGAGCGGATATGGTTCAGTAATATATTCCTGCCCGAGAGAAGTCTACTACTATCAAACTTAGGCCTTAATTTGCGGAAGACATTTCTGACAAAGTGTGTCTGGAGCACAGCTTGGTACATTACTGGGGAATTGACTATGGGAAAACCGGAGCAGAAGAAAATCGAAGCATTTGAGACGTGGTGCTATAGATAAATGTTGAAAATTAGGTAGACTGATAAGGTACAGATGAGGAGATTCTCTGCAGAATCGGTGAAGAAAGGAATATATGAAAAACACTGACAAGAAGAGGGGACAGGATGCTACGACATCTGTTAAGACACCAGGGATAACTTCCATGGCAATAGAGGGAACTGTGGGGGTAAAAACTGTAGAGGAAGATAGAGATTGGAATACATCCTGCAAATAATTTAGGAGGTAGGCTGCGAGGAGGTTTGTCGCCGACTAATATGTCCAGTCTGCCAGTGGCAGTTATACGTTATTATTTGGTAAACAAAACTAGAATTTACAGAATATAGAACCAGTTTTCTGAGTAGATTTAAGGTGTTCTAGCAGACAGAACTCACTATGTCGTTCTTAATGCAACCAAATCGTCATATGTAAAAGCAACTTCGAGAGTATTTCTTGACAGTGTTATACCGCTATTACTGTTCACGAAATACAGTATATAAACGATCTGGTGAATAACTTCGTAGACTTCCTGAAGCCATTCGCGGATGATGCTCATGTATATTGGGAAGCTGCAACGCCAGAAAACTGCAACGAAATGCAGCGAGATTCTGCAGGATCGACGCTTCGTGTAGGGACTGGCAGCTCAATGTAAGTAAGGAGAACGTACTGCTCATAGGCAGAAAGATCGATTACTATTCGATTACACTGATGAGATGATGATGAGGTTCCATACTCCGAGGAGCGTAGGGGACGATGTGGGAGACCCGCAGCGCTGTACTACATCTACATCTACATCTACATGATTACTCTGCAATTCACATTTAAGTGCTTGGCAGAGGGCTCATCGAACCACAATCACACCATCTCTCTACCATTCCACTCCCGAACAGCGCCCGGGAAGAACGAACACCTAAACCTTTCTGTTCGAGATCTGATTTCTCTTCTTTTATTTTGATGATCATTCCTACCTATGTAGGTTGGGCTCAACAAAATATTTTCGCATTCGGAAGAGAAAGTTGGTGACTGAAATTTCGTAAATAGATCTCGCGGTGACGAAAAACGTCTTTGCTTTAATGACTTCCATCCCACTCTCGTATCATATCTGCCACACTCTCTCCCCTATTACGAGATAATACAAAACGAGCTGCCCTTTTTTGCACCCTTTCGATGCCCTCCGTCAATCACACCTGGTAAGGATCCCACACCGCGCAGCAATATTCTAACAGAGGACGAACGAGTGTAGTGTAAACTGTCTCTTTAGTGGACATGGTGCATCTTCTAAGTGTCCTGCCAATGAAACGCAACCTTTGCCTCGCCTTCCCCACAATATTATCTACGTGGTCTTTCCAACTGAAGTTGTTCGTAATTTTTACACCCATGTACTTAGTTGAATTGACAGCCTTGAGAATTGTACTATTTATCGAGTAATCGAATTCCAACGGATTTCTTTTGGAACTCATGTGGATCACCTCACACTTTTCGTTATTTAGCCTCAACTGCCACCTGCCACACCATACAGCAATCTTTTCTAAATCGTTTTGCAACTGATACTGGTCTTCGGATGACCTTACTAGACGGTAAATTACAGCATCATCTGCGAACAACCTAAGAGGACTGCTCAGATTGTCACCCAGGTCATTCATATAGATCAGGAACAGCTGAGGTCCCAGGACGCTTCCCTGGGGAACACCTGATATCACTAGGCAAGGTCCTAGTGGAGGTGGTTTGCTATTGCTTTCCTCCGACCGTCATGGGTATGAATAATGATGATGATTATGAAAACGACACAATAACACCCAGTCACCTCGAGGCAGGAAAAATCCCTGACACCGCCGGGAACCGAACACAGGACCCCGTGCGCGGGAAGCGAGAACGCTACCGCAAGACCACGAGCTACGGATCTTTATTGGGGATAAATCACTGAAAACAGCAGCAACAGTGAAGTGCCTGGGAGTAACCATATGATCTAAGGTGGAACAAACGCGGAAAAGTAGTTGTGAAGAAGTCCGACGCCAGACAATATGAGGCCACCGGACCAAATATTTCTCATCTAAAAAGATAGCACTGGTCGCTTTGGAGCGCAGAAGATGGTGTACAGCTAGAACCATATGGTCACATTACTCACCACCGCTGTCGTGTTGCTTCTACACCCTCATGGTGAGCATTCTGTGAAGACGCCTATCTTGCGAGACCACGCCTCTGTTCACAGGGTCACACACATATGTCTCTGGTTTGACGAATATTCGTGTAGCCTATCGCCCCCTCGACTGACCCGCTAACTCACTCGAGCTTAAGCCCACTGAAAATGTCTGGGACTAATTCGATCTGAGGGTGAAACATAGCAGCCATATACAAAGTGATAATTCTAAAGGATCAAATCATCAAAGAATGGCATAGGCGAACAAATGTTTGGGTTCTCTTCCTCGCCGAATTGTTGCCCTTATCGAGGTTAGAGGTAGCGTTGCACGATATTAGCATCATTTCTCCTGACGGGGACGAATTTTTCGTCCACTGTGCTAATGAGGCACATCTCGCGAAGTGATCAGGATGCGAAAATCTGGGAACTTAGAGACCATGCGGTGGATTACCAACTGTCGTTCTTTCTGCACACCATTGACGAATGGAACAGAAAAGTGGCACATTTTGCAAGGTTGCTTGCATGGTGTAGATGTAGAAGCAGTTTCCAGTTCGAGAAAGATTGTTGACTAAACACTTTGGTTAAAGATTAATTAATGAATGCCTTATTTTGAAAATGATTGTTTGCTCTCTTCATGAGATTCGGATATTCTTAGACAGGCATAGCGTGTCTTGTTCTAAAATCTCGGTTATGGAGAGATCAGGTACACAAGTACCAGTTTCGTATTGTTATCGGTTTGAATCCTGAGATGGCTCTGAACGTAAGCTTAACTAGCCCCGTAAACATCTACGTCACGATTCTAATATTATCACCACCTAAAATATTGCCCCTGTCATTGTTATGTGATGTCGTAGAATGTCTTCTTTCATGATTTAAGATTAGATTACGGCATCTACATCTACATTTATACTCCGCAAGCCGTCCAACGGTGTGTGGCGGAGGGCACTTTACGTGCCACTTCATTACCTCCCTTTCCTGTTCCAGTCGCGTATGGTTCGCGGGAAGAACGGACTGCCGGAAAGCCTCAGTGCGCGCTCGAATCTCTCTAATTTCACATTCGTGATCCCCTCGGGAGGTATAAGTAGGGGGAAGCAATATATTCGATACCTCATCCAGAAACGCACCCTCTCGAAACCTGGACAGCAAGCTACACCGCGATGCAGAGCGCCTCTCTTGCTGAGTGTGCCACTTGAGTTTGCTAAACATCTCCGTAACGCTATCACGCTTACCAAATAACCCTATGACGAAACGCGCCGCTCTTCTTTGGATCTTCTCTATCTCCTCTGTCAACCCGACCTGGTACAGATCCCACACTGATGAGCAATACTCTAGGTCGAACGAGTGTTTTGTAAGCATCTGGTCGTTTCAAAACCTATATGATTTGCAACCAAATGCTACAAAACATTCTGTTTGACACTTCAAGTGAAACTTGAGGAAGTTTAACATACCTTAGAACAGAATTACACAGAACACATTGGGGTGTGGGATTGCTGCGTCTCAGACACTTCTGCACAGCGTACACAGGGAAAGCTTTCGACGTAAACAAGTACATATTCGTTTCCCACTTATGACAAACAGAAGAATTTTGGAAAACTACTTACCGTTGGCTCAAATGCTCCCACATCGTCCACTGGTCTAGACAAGACGACACCTGCAAAGCAATCGGAATTCGTAACTATATAGCTTAGAGCGGAATGATGATAACTCTTTTCAAATATTAAGTGTTTGTTTGTTAGAAACAGAAGTAGCAAATGAGATGAAAACTATATTGGTCAAAAGAAAAAAAAAAAAAACAGTCGTCTCGTAGAGGTACTTACTGACAAGGGCCAGAAGAAGTACTATCCTGGCGGCCATTTTGCTTCGGCGTGAACTGCAATCTGGAAACAGCAAAAGACAGCAATTGTCATCCTAAGAGCAAAATTAAGAGGTTGTTAAATATTTTATCGGTACGTTAATATAAGAACTGGTTATGCTGGAAATAATTTGACGTTCATAGCGATTTTATAAAATATCACATATTCTTCTTGAACTATCTACTTTAAAGTTGCTTCGACTGAGGTCTTAAACTTATATCCTCAATCAGACAAACGGATAGTTCAAAGAAGATATAAATTGCTCCAAAACTATTTTTATAAAATGAATTGATTCAAGAGATGCTCGTGTACGGCATGGTTATATGAAATAAAAACATTATAGAGGCTACGTAAATGAGTTACTTGTGAACGTCTACAGCTCCCTTCGCTCAGAGAACAGTCGTCAACATCTTCAATATCGATATTTGCTAATTCAGTTACACTAACAGCGCTGACGTAATACTCTGATAATACTATAATACATTATATTAGTCAGTTTTACTTGGCGAGATAGGCTAGCAATAATTGAAAACGTAGGTAAGCGAGGATCTACTGAAACATAGAAATAGCATTTCGTCACAGAAATGTCGGTGCAGAGGGATGAAGGCGTGCTGCAGTGCTGAGGATCTTACCAAGAGCGGCTTCCTTTGCCCGGAGAGCTACGGCGAGTGACGTTCCAGCCAGCTCCCCGAGCTTTTATAGCTGCCTGCGAGCGCAAAAAGCGAACACACGCCGATCTGCCACCGCGTACCTCTGCAAAAGCGCCTCAAAGACAACGGTCGATTTTCTCGCCGTACACAAAAACAGTTTCATTGTTCTCATCTCCGGCGTTCTACTTTTACGAGTCGCTACACGATCCACAGGATCCGTTACTATACCAGATCGAACGATTCGTAGTGACTAGTTGCATTTCGTAAGTACTTTTTGTACTCTTCATTATTTTTGTATACTAATATGCTTATCACCTTTGCTTTATATGTTTTGTTACGTTTTTCTTTAAGGTTCCTAGAAAATTCAGCTAATCGTTGTTATTATTTGACGTTATTACCTATTTTAAGGCGATATTCATATCACAGAACATTGCTAGCAACGTCAGTAGTACTTACGTTTTCAAAAACTGTTTACTATTTCTTCTTCTTCTTCCTCTTTCCGGTAGCACCAAAGTGTTACAGTATACGAAGAATACGGGAAAGCTGAGAAAAGTAGCCGCCCTAAGGTAATATGGTATCATATACAGGGTGGTTCATTGATCGTGATCAGGCCATATATCTCACGAAATAAGCGTCAAACGAAAAAACTACAAAGAACGAAACTCGTCTAGCTTGAAGGGGCAAACCAGATGGCGCTATGGTTGGCCCGCTCGATGGCGATGCCATAGGTCAAACGGATATCAATTGCGTTTCTTTAAATAGGAACCCCCATTTTTTTAATGCATATTCGTGTAGTACGTTAAGAAACATGAATGTTTTAGTTGGACCACTTTTTTCGCTTTATGATAACTGGCGCTTTAACAGTCACGAACGTATAAGTACGTGGTATCACGTAACATTCCGCCAGTGCAGACGCTATGTGCTTCGTGATACATTACCCGTGTTAAAATGGACCGTTTATTAATTGCGGAAAATGTCAATATCGTGTTGATGTATGGCCATTGTGATCATGGCCGTGCGGTTCTAAGCGCTTCAGTTTGGAACCGCGTGACCGCTACAGTCTCAGGTTCGAATCCTGCCTCGGGCATGGATGGGTGTGATGTCCTTAGGTTGGTTAGGTTTAAGTAGTTCTAAGTTCTAGGGGACTGATGACCTCAGTAGCTAAGTCCCATAGTGCTCAGAGCCATTTGAACCATTCTTTTTTTTTTGTGATCAAAATACCCATCGGGCGTGTGCTATGTATGCTGCTCGGTATCCTGGACGACATCATCCAAGTGCCCGGACCGTTCGCAGGATAGTTACGTTATTTAAAGAAACAGGAAGTGTTCAGCCACATGTGAAACGTCAACCACCACCTGCAACAAATGATGCCCAAGTAGGTGTTTTAGCTGCTGTCGCGGATAATCAGCACATCAATAGCAGACAAATTGCGCGAGAATCGAGAATCTCAAAAACGTCGGTATTGAGAATGCTACATCAACATCGATTGCACACGTACCATATTTCTATGCACCAGGAATTGCATGGCGACGACTTTTAACGTCGTGTACAGTTCTGCCACTGGGCACAAGAGAAATTAAGGCACGATGAGAGACTTTTTGCACGCATTCTATATAGCGACGAAGCGTCATTCACCAACAGCGGTAACGTAAACCGACATAATATGCACTACTGGGCAACGGAAATTACACAATGGGTGCGACAACTGGAACACCAGCGACCTTGGCGGGTTAATGTATCGTGCGGCATTATGGGAGGAAGGATAATTGGCTCCCATTTTATCGATGGCAATCTAAATGGTGCAATGTATGCTGATTTCCTACGTAATGTTCTGCCGATGTTACTACGAGATGTTTCACTGCATGACAGAATGGCGATGTACTTCCAAAATGATGGATGTCCGTAACATAGCTCGCGTACGGTTGAAGCGGTATTGAATAGCATATTTCATGACAGGTGGATTGGTCGTCGAAGCACCATACCATGGCCCGCACGTTTACCGGATCTGACGTCCCCGGATTTCTTTCTCTGGAGAAAGTTGAAGGATATTTGCTAACGTGATCCACCGACAACGCCTTACAATATGCGTCAGCGCACTTTCAATTCATGTGCGAACATTACGGAAGGCGATCTACTCGCTGTTGAGAGGAATGTCGTTACACGTATTTCCAAATGCATTGAGGTTGACGGACATCATTTTGAGCATTTATTGCATTAATGTGGTATATACAGGTAATCACGCGTTCTCAGAAATGATAAGTTCCCAAAGGTACATGTATCATATTGGAACAACCGAAATAAAATGTTTAAACGTACCTACGTTCTGTATTTTAATTTAAAAAACGTACCTGTTACCAACTGTTCGTCTAAAATTGTGAGCCATATGTTTGTGACTGTTACAGCGCCATCTATCACAAAGCGAAAAAAGTGGTCCAACTAAAACATTCATATTTCTTTACGTACTACACGAATATGTTATAAAAAATGGGGGTTCCTATTTCAAAAAAACGCAGTTGATATCCTTTTGACCTATGGCAGCGCCATCTAGCGGGCCAACCACAGCGCCATCTGGTTTCCCCCTTCAAGCTAGACAAGTTTCGTTCTTTCCAGTTTTTTCGTTTGACGCTTATTTCGTGAGATATATGGCCCGGTAACCATCAATGGACCACCCTTTATAAGCATATGAAATATATCTGTATAAACTGTATACATTGTGTAATCATAAAACAACTGTATTATTGTTCGAATCCTCCTGTTGTAGCAGAGAAATGAGCGGAACAGAAAGTCTACAAAGTGGCCACTTTTTCCAGTACGTAGGGCAAAGTCACCAGAGACAGAGAAAAGGAAAAAAAGACTCAGATAAAGTGCAATCTAGTTTCCCAAGGCTTACGTTTGGATGTCTCTTCCGAAACTATGTCTGCCAGTCCTTGCTTGCCACCTTTTTCTCTTTGGTGAATAGGGCGTGGTAAATTATTATTCCGCTCAGCAAGAATAAATGCCAAGTGACGTAAATCAGTTACTAATTTACCATAATATTTTCTGTCCACGTCAAAAATATATGGTTATCGAGGTCGTCCTCTTGGCCATGGTTGAATATACATCTAAAGTTCCCAAAAATCTTCTTGTCTTTAGTAGCATTAGCATCACGATATTTTTAAGAACTTGTCTTTTAAATGTGTTTCTTGAGACACTGAACAGTTTGCCTGCTGTATCAGACGGCATCTTTTCTTTTTTTACAGCGTTCAATGCCTGTTGCATAGCTTGCGAATCCCGTGATTGTTGTAGCGATTTTCGTAAATGCGGTTAACTTGTTGACACCTGTAGTAAGAGAACATTGCTTTTCGCCAAGTTGTTAATTCACTAACGCCTTAGTATAGTTATTTTGTGAAATACGTTTGTCTTATTATCAATTCCTTTGTCTTGAAACGAGGTAAATACATTACAAAATATATCTTCAGGCGACTGGCCGCTAAGCCAGACTGAACACCATAGCGCTATATTGTCTCTGTATACGAAATTATATAACCTAACAGTTCATAAGGCTATGCATCGAAGGCTAAAATACAATATTTTATCTGCATTGTAGTATTTTTTATACACGCAACTGAATGTGTCACTTGGCACACATCAGACGTAGAGAAAACACAGAACATTTGACTGCAGACGAGCGCTCTCAGCTATCGCCACGAAACTCGCTGACGAAAACAGAGAAAACCTCTTGAATAGTTTTAAATGTTCGCCATTACGCTGCAGCAATCTCCAAGTGAATAAAATGAAGTAGCCACTTAACCCACCCCGGCCAGTACAGCCGCCCTTACCCTACTAGTAATAACTATCGAAAACCAACTTATAGAATTTCTTAATTTCAAGAAGGCATTTGATACAATAATTAAAAACACGTTAATCAGTGTATCAGATCAACTTCGGGATGCTGATAAAACTAAGAGTTTGGCCAAGAAAATGATCGCATGTTAAGTTCGTGCATGCAATCTATGTTAGAACTACGAGTATTTGTAGCTAAAACATAGTCTATTCAGTCCATAAAGGCATTGTATAGAACAACTAATATCGGGCAGAGATTAAAGTACATAGGGGAACGTTAATAGAGGTAGGAGAAATAAAATGTAGGAGAAAATTTAAACTGTGTACAAAGCCAAACCAACAGGCATTACATGCATTGACCAAAAAATGTATAGTGCAGTGAAAATGGCTAGTTGCTAGCTGAAATCTATATCTGCCAATAAAAATTCCGAAGGACAACTGATAGCTGAAATCTATTATTTACAAATTTAAATAAATTGGAGACACCTATGCTAAAGAACACTAACGTCTATGAAAATTGCAATACCGGGGACGACCTTATTCGACGGATTAGGTACATTACAATACAAAAATGATTTCGGTTACAGAACTGTACTAGAGCTTTCAGAGCTGCAGTAAGAAACTAAACTTTATAGCATGGAATCAAAGAATGCGAAGAGATGTTCTTGGGGAATCTCCCTCCCTCCAGTATGCATGAGAGTCCATTACTGAACGACTACACTTCTGGCCATTAGAATTGCAACACCAGGAAGGATATCAAATAACTAAATTTTACTTATTGCGGATATAAATGTAATAGAGAGAATATATAATTAAATTTGTAGGTAATGTTTGTACATACATGTCTGAATTTTAGTGCCAGGCGGTTACAATTAAAATGCAGCTACTCACGGAATGGGCTGTAATTATCACATAGCAGCGAAACTTGGTAGATATACCTATGCATTAATGCGGAACTAATTAAGGCTGGAAAAAATTAGATCCAATTTTGGCCACCAGGTGCAAATCTGGCGCTATACAGCATCTCGTCAACATCTTCCACACTCATATTGAACAATTTGTGGAAGCAGATGTTACTAATAAAATCAGTATTATGCCTTTCTCACTTGTCTGACATTTTCTGTCCACGTCCCGTGCCTAGTTCATTACATATGGAAACATTTCCATAAGTCTTTCTTGCATTCACAGCGTCAGATTTGCACCTGGTGGCCAAGAATAGAACTAATTTTTTCCAGTGTACGTCGGATCCCCTTTAACGCATTAGAATATCTACCACGTTTCGCTGTCATACAATAATTACACCACACACAAGGCCCCTGTGAGTAGCTACACTTTGATTATAACCCCTCAGCACATACGGCAGTCCGCGTGGCAGCAGCAAACACTCTAACCTGGCAGGGTCTCTGTCCAAACTGAGCTTAAATGACACATACGGATAAGACATTCAAAGCTGCTTCAACTCTATGGCAGAGTTCAGCAATCGTATTGGTTGGCGAGTGGTGTCGCGCTAGTCCCACGGAAGCTCATTACGAGATGTTTCCAGTCAGTGAGAGTTTTGGAGAACGTGCTGGCCAGAGCATAGGTCGCACACGTTCTGTATCGAGGTAGGTAATGACTGCGCGGGCTACGCGAGGTCTTGTGTTATCTTGTTGATGGTTCAAATGGCTCTAAGTACTATGGGACTTAACATCTGAGAACATCAGTCCCCTAGACTTAGAACTACACTACTGGCCATTAAAATTGCTACACCACGAAGATGACGTGCTACAGACGCGAAATTTACCCGACAGGAAAAAGGTACTGTGATATGCAAATGATTAGCTTTTCCCGGCCGAAGTGGCCGTGCGGTTAAAGGCGCTGCAGTCTGGAACAGCAAGACCGCTACGGTCGCAGGTTCGAATCCTGCCTCGGGCATGGATGTTTGTGATGTCCTTAGGTTAGTTAGGTTTAACTAGTTCTAAGTTCTAGGGGACTAATGACCTCAGCAGTTGAGTCCCATAGTGCTCAGAGCCATTTTTTTTTTGATTAGCTTTTCAGAGCATTCACACAAGGTTGGCACCGGTGTGGCGACACCTACAACGTGATGACATGAGGAAAGTTTCCAACCGATTACTCATACACAAACAGCAGTTGACCGGCGTTGCCTGGTGAAACGTTGTTTTGATGCCTCGTGCAAGGAGGAGAAATGCGTACCATCACGTTTCCGACTTTCATAAAGGTCGGATTGTAGCATATCGCGATTGAGGTTTATCGTATCGCGGGGTTACTGCTCGCGTTGGTCGAGATCCAATGACTGTTAGCAGAATATGGAATCGGTGGGTTCAGGCGGGTGATACGGAACGCCGTGCTGGACCCCAACGGCCTCATATCACTAGCAGTCGAGATGACAGGTATCTTATTCGCATGGCAGTAACGGATCGTGCAGCCACGTCTCGATCCCTGAATCGACAGATGGGGACGTTTGCAAGACGACAACCATCTGTACGAACAGTTCGACGACGTTTGCAGCAGCATGGACTATCAGCTCGGAGACCATGGCTGCGGTTACCCTTGACGCTGCATCACAGACAGGAGCGCCTGCGATGGTGTACTCAACGACGAACCTGGGTGCACGAATGGCAAAACGTCCTTTTTTCGGATGAATCAAGGTTCTGTTTACAGCATCATGATGGTCGCATTCGTGTTTGGCGACACCGTGGTGAACGCATATTGGAAGCGTGTATTCGTCATCGCCATACTGGCGTATCACCTGGCGTGATGGTATGGGGTGCCATTGGTTACACGTCTCGGTCACCTCTTGTTCGCATTGACGACACTTTGCACAGTAAACATTACATTTCAGATGTGCTACGACCCGTGGCTCTGCCCTTCATTCGATCCCTGTGAAACCTCTACATTTCAGCAGGATAATGCACGACCGCATGTTGCAGGTCGTGTACGAGCCTTTCTGGATACAGAAAATGTTCGACTGCTGCCCTGGTCAGCACATTGTCCAGATCTCTCACCGACTGAAAACGTCTGGTCAATGGTGGCCGAGCAACTGACGCGTCACAGTACGCCAGTCACTATTCTTGATGAACTGTGGTATCGTGTTGAAGCTGCATGGGCAGCTGTACCTGTACACGACATCCAAGCTCTGTTTGACTCAATGCCCAGGCGTATCAAGGCCGTTATTACGGCTATAGGTGGTTGTTCTGGGTACTGATTTCTCAGGATCTATGCACCCAAATTGCGTGAAAATGTAATCACAAGTGAGTTGTAGTGTAATATAATTGTCCAATGAATACTCTTTTATCATCTGCATTTATTCTTGGTGTATCAATTTTAATGGCTAGTAATGTACTTAAACCTAATTAACTTGATGACATCACACACATCCATGCCCGAGGCAGGATTCGAACATGCGACCGTAGTAGCTGCGCGATTTCCGGACTGAAGCGCCTAGAACCGCTCCGCCACAGCGGCCGGCTATCTTGTTGAAATCTAACGTCACAGACACGTCGAAGATGGAGTACAGCCACCGGCCTTAACACGTCAGAAATGTAACGACTGATGTCCAAATTAGCGGACATGCGAACCACAGGGGAGTGTTTTGTGTACCTAATGACACCCATACCAACCCCCACATGCTGGTCCCGTATGACGATGACGAACGCCATCTGGCAACGTTCGTTCTCTTCGGAGGCTCCACATGTGGATACATCCATTGTGACGTTGTAGAGATAACCGGAACTCGTTTGAAAAAACAATGTGGTGTAACTTTTTTGTCCAGCGTCACTGTGGTTCATCTATCTCGCTACCACAGCAAGGTTAGCCGCAACGTTGATTGCAGTGCCCACTGTCCGTAGTGCTTGCTGCGAAGATGCCCATTTTCTGGCTCAACATACGTAATGTGGCTGTTCGATCTTGCACGTCCTTTGCGAACAGTATGTCTGTCATCTTGGGTACTGTTCTCTTCATGTACCCAATGTCAACCTATACCATCACATCACGTGCTGGGCTCATATGACGGTCACAAATGCAATCTGGCTACGCCCTCGTCTGAGGTTCCACAAGTGAATACATGCATGGTACGTAAAGACCGCAAGGGCAATACAAGGTCTTGCGTTGTCTTGTTGAAAGCAAAATCGCAGAGACCTCGAAGACAGAGCACAGCCACTGGCTTTCATACGTCAGAAATGAGGTCACATACGGCATTCAGTATGTTGCTCCTGAACCCATCGACTTAATATTCAGATGACTTTCGTGGAGCCCCGACCAACGCGGGCAACAATATCGCGGAACGACAAACCGCAGTCTTGATAGGCCATGATCTTGTAGCTGTCCAACTCCTACTCGTATTGGTACACATTTTACCCCCCTTCACGGGGGAAAAAAATCTTCTCACAAACAAACAACATTCAAATGTGATTTCTGGATGAGACACATACTGCATATTCTTTCATTAGACACAGAATTTAGAGGACATTACTCACACCTACTCCGTGCGGTTCCGGTGTAATCCAAATCATTTGCATATCCAAGCGTGTAGTGCACTTCACACCAATTTGTGGTATGTTGCACGTTGCGCTCATGGGGTCGCAAGTTTAATGGTCAGCGGTGACAGTTCCATGCATGCTTAATGGGTGAGGTTTCAGAAGTGTTTTCTGGCGTGGTACCCACTATTCTTCAAAGAAGGCTTGAATATTCTCACCACGCGTTGCAGAGCGTTGTGCAGTTGAAAAGGGCACGAGGATTTTCTAAAAGGAGGGCAGACAGTGAGCTCTAGCGCCTCATTCATAGGATTATCCCCAATGCGTAGTAGTCACCATTGATTCAAACTACCGTAGCTGATATTTGCGCATTTTACTGCTCAACACAGCTAATTATAGGCACCACGGGTATCCCCTAAAACTGAGTTGACGTAGGCCGTATTTTACGACAGTCTGTGACCGCAATGGTTGTCGCTGTCAACATTTCTGCGGCGTGGCAACATCACACGGTAATATTGTCGCATGTCTTGGCAATGATGCTAATGTAGAAAGCTACTCTGAGTACTTCCGACGTATGGCGTGTGGCTAGCTCATATGTAGCTTAGTGCTTTTCCATATACGCTTCCCTCTCACGGTCACCGTTGATTGTTCTTCCTCTCGTTGACAGCACTGCCATTTCTGATCATGTAATCAGATGTGAAAGAATATTATTCCGCTTCAGTTCGAAAGCACGGGCGCGTACGTAAAGACATGTGATTTATTTGTTATGTTTTGGATTGCAGAAGTGGACAAACGAGGGAACCACGGATTCCATATATGTGATACATCTACAACAAGAGATATGGAACATGAAGTGCAATATATACAAAGCTCGCAGCCTGGAAGAAAGACATTCTTTCCGCAAACTTCGTATTGGAAGATCTCCAGCAGTAAGCATTAATTACATTCTTCTTCTCAAGTTTGCTAAACTTTTTGTAAACTTCATCACATGTGTTTCCGTGTTCATGTGCAGGGACGTGCCAACTGACCTTCATTATTAGTATTATTATTTTTAGCGAATTCTGCCAATAAACGGAAGACGTTAAGAAAATAACTCAATCAACTTTTATTTAGGTCCTTCTTGTTGTTCCTGTAAGCTTTCATATTTTCCGAGAAGGCTTGTTTACGTGCTTCTGTATTAGTCTGTATTGTTTCTGTTTTTCTTGCTCTGATGTAAATTCCTGTTTGTCTACTTAGAGTCTGAAGATGTCTCTTTCTAAAATGTCGACTGGTTTTATGTTTGCATTTTTGAAGTCGAATTCAGTCAGGATGTTGAGTTCTTAAGTGATGTTACATAGTCTATTATCCTTTTTGTCAATCGCTCTTCTGGTAGTCTGTTGAGATCACCAAAGAATGTCATTCGCCTTCTCTTAATGTAAATTTCAACGTTTACAAACTTTTTGTTGTTTTGATTGACCGTACCCTGTAACGTCGTGGGTATGTCGTGCTCCTAAAATTTTCCTAATGATCTTTCTCTCTTCTTTTTTGATTTCTTCAAGTCCGTATTTCGTGTTAGGTGTCAGTGTTTCGCTTCCGTAGAGAACTGGTTTTATTTTATTCATTGAATTCTTCTACAAAAACACTGAATATTTCTAGTACCAAAGACACATCAGTGGCAAGTGTGCTATAGAAGTACACCAGACTTCTGTATGAACCACCAATAACTAAAAGTCGAAGAGTGATGGCCAATCTAATCGTAACTGGTATGCCGTCTTTCCTATTGGTATCGGTTTCACCAATTTCGGACCAGTTGTCTTTACGAAATATTTAAATACCTTCCTCGACATTCACGTGGAATTCTGGAAAAGGTATGTATCCAGCGCCAATTCGAGAGTCGGAGTACCGGAAGTAGTTCGCTTACTTAAAAAAAGAAAAAAAACGGAGAACTGCGAAGAAGTCGCTCTCTAATGGTTCTGTACAGACGTAATTATGTATACAGATAGTTCATCTACAGGTTCTGATGAGTGAGTTTGTGAATATCGAGATATCTGACATACACTACTGGCCATTAAAATTGCTACACCACGAAGATGACGTGCTACAGACGCGAAATTTAACCGACAGGAAGAAGATGCTGTGATATGCAGATGATTAGCTTTTCAGAGCATTCACACAACGTTGGCGCCGGTGGCGACACCTACAACGTGCTGACATGAGGAAAGTTTCCAACCGATTTCTCATACACAAACAGCAGTTGACCGGCGTCGCCTGGTGAAACATTGTTGTGATGCCTCGTGTAAGGAGGAGAAATGCGTACCATCACGTTTCCGACTTTCATAAAGGTCGGATTGTAGCATATCGCGATTGAGGTTTATCGTATCGCGGGGTTGCTGCTCGCGTTGGTCGAGATCCAGTGACTGTTAACAGAATATGGAATCGGTGGGTTCAGGAGGGTAATACGGAACGCCGTGCTGGGTCCCAACGGCCTCATATCACAAGCAGTCGAGATGACAGGTACAGGGTGTTTCAAAAATGACCGGTATATTTGAAACGGCAATAAAAACCAAACGAGCAGCGATAGAAATACACCGTTTGTTGCAATATGCTTGGGACAACAGTACATTTTCAGGCGGACAAACTTTCGAAATTACAGTAGTTACAATTTTCAACAACAGATGGCGCTGCAAGTGATGTGAAAGATATAGAAGACAACGCAGTCTGTGGGTGCGCCATTCTGTACGTCATCTTTCTCCTGTAAGCGCGTGCTGTTCACAACGTGCAAGTGTGCTGTAGACAACATGGTTTATTCCTTAGAACAGAGGATTTTTCTGGTGTTGGAATTCCACCGCCTAGAACACAGTGTTGTTGCAACAAGACGAAGTTTTCAACGGAGGTTTAATGTAACCAAAGGACCGAAAAGCGATACAATAAAGGATCTGTTTGAAAAATTTCAACGGACTGGGAACGTGACGGATGAACGTGCTGGAAAGGTAGGGCGACCGCGTACGGCAACCAAAGAGGGCAACGCGCAGCTAGTGCAGCAGGTGACCCAACAGCGGCCTCGGGTTTCCGTTCGCCGTGTTGCAGCTGCGGTCCAAATGACGCCAACGTCCACGTATCGTCTCATGCGCTAGAGTTTACACCTCTATCCATACAAAATTCAAACGCGGCAACCCCTCAGCGCCGCTACCATTGCTGCACGAGAGACATTCGCTAACGATATAGTGCACAGGATTGATGACGGCGATATGCATGTGGGCAGCATTTGGTTTACTGACGAAGCTTATTTTTACCTGGACGGCTTCGTCAATAAACAGAACTGGTGCATATGGGGAACCGAAAAGCCCCATGTTGCAGTCCCATCGTCCCTGCGTCCTCAAAAAGTACTGGTCTGGGCCGCCATTTCTTCCAAAGGAATCATTGGCCCATTTTTCAGATCCGAAACGATTACTGCATCACGCTATCTGGACATTCTTCGTGAATTTGTGGTGGTACAAACTGCCTTAGACGACACTGCGAACACCTCGTGGTTTATGCAAGATGGTGCCCGACAACATCGCACGGCCGACGTCTTTAATTTCCTGAATGAATATTTCGATGATCGTGTGATTGCTTTGGGCTATCCGAAACATACAGGAGGCGGCGTGGATTGGCCTCCCTATTCGCCAGACATGAACCCCGGTGACTTCTTTCTGTGGGGACACTTGAAAGACCAGGTGTACCGCCAGAATCCAGAAACAATTGAACAGCTGAAGCAGTACATCTCATCTGCATGTGAAGCCATTCCGCCAGACACGTTGTCAAAGGTTTCGGGTAATTTCATTCAGAGACTACGCCATATTATTGCAAGGCATGGTGGATATGTGGAAAATATCGTACTATAGAGTTTCCCAGACCGCAGCGCCATCTGTTGTTGAAAATTGTAACTACTGTAATTTCGAAAGTTTGTCCGCCTGAAAATGTACTGTTGTCCCAAGCATATTGCAACAAACGGTGTATTTCTATCGCTGCTCGTTTAGTTTTTATTGCTGTTTCATATATACCGGTCATTTTTGAAACACCTTGTATCTTATTCGCATGGCAGTAACGGATCGTGCAGCCACGTCTCGATCCCTGAATCGACAGATGGGGACGTTTGCAAGACGACAACCATCTGTACGGACAGTTCGACGACGTTTGCAGCAGCATAAACTATCAGCTCGGAGACCACGGCTGCGGTTACCCTTGACGCTGCATCACAGACAGGAGCGCCTGCGATAGTGTACTCCATGACGAACCTGGGCGCACGAATGGCAAAACGTCATTTTTCGGATGAATCCAGGTTCTGTTTACAGTATCATGATGGTCGCATCCGTGTTTGGCTACATCGTGGTGAATGCACATTGGTAGCGTGTATTCTTCAGCCGGCCGCAGTGGCCGAGCGGTTAAAGGCGCTACAGTCTGGAACCGCACGACCGCTACGGTCGCAGGTTCGAATCCTGCCTCGGGCATGGATGTGTGTGATGTCCTTAGGTTAGTTAGGTTTAAGTAGTTCTAAGTTCTAGGGGACTTATGACCACAGCAGTTAAGTCCCATAGTGCTCAGAGCCATTTGAACCATTTTTTTTGTATTCGTCATCGCCATACTGGCGTATCACCCGGCTTCATGGTATGGTGTGCCATTGATTACACCTCACGGTCACCTCTTGTTCGCATTGACTGCACTTTGAGCAGTGGACATTACATTTCAGATGTGTCACGACCCGTGGCTCTACCCCTCATTCGATGTCTGCGAAACCCTACATTTCAGCAGGATAGTGCACGACCGTATGTTGCAGGTCCTGGATACAGAAAATGTTCGACTGCCGCCTTGGACGGCACATGCTCCAGATCTCTCACCAATTGAAAACATCTGGTCAGTGGTGGCCGTGTAACTGGCTCGTCACAATTCGCCAGTCACTACTCTTGATGAACTGTGGTATCGTGTTGAAGCTGCGAGGGCAGCTGTACCTGTACACGCCATCAAAGATGTGTCTCACTCAATGACCAGGCGTATCAAGGCCGTTATTACGGCCATAGGTGGTTGTTCTGGGTACAGATTTCTCAGGATCTATGCACCCAAATTGCGTGAAAATGTAATCACATGTCAGTTCTAGTATAATATATTTGTTCGATGAATACGCGTTTGCTTCAAATGGCTCTATGGGACTTAACTTCTGAGGTCATCAGTCCCCTAGAACTTAGAACTACTTAAACCTAAGTAACCTAAGGGCATCACACACATCCATGCCCGAGGCAGGATTCCAACCTGCGACCGTAGCGGTCGTGCGGTTCCAGACTGTAGCGCCTAGAACCGCGCGGCCACCCTGGGCGGTGAACACCCGTTTATCATCTGCATTTCTTCTTGTGTAGCAATTTTAATGGCCAGTAGTGTAGTTCGCTTACTTAAAAAAAGAAAAAGAAAGGAGATCTGCGAAGGACTCGCCCTCTAAGGGTTCTGTACAGACATAGTTATGTATACAGATAGTCCATCTACAGGTTTTGATGAGCGAGTTTGTGAATATCGAGATATGTGACATAAATGGTAGGATCTTTTGATTGCATTGACGTTTAAGCTTAAATTTCTTACACCGCGAACGGACCATAGGTCTTAGTATTTGACATAAATTTCAACTGGATACCTTTACTCGTTCCTTAAAAAAAGGCCGTACATTTTGACTTCATTGGCTTAGAAGCTTACATTTTTTACTCCGACAAGGAGCCGTAGATCCTAGTACATTACATAAATTTCAACTTGATGCCTCCAGCCGTTCCTGAGAAAAAGGGATCCTAATAGACGCACAGACGGACGGACAACTGAGCCATCCTACAAGTTTTAATGTTTGTCGACTGAGGTACGGAACCTACAAAGAACACATCTACAAAGCCTAATCTCTTACTATTCTGCTTATTTTGTCCTTTTGGAAAGCGAAAACAGTCACTTCATTAGTTCGCTTTCTCTTACACTCCTGGAAATTGAAATAAGAACACCGTAAATTCATTGTCCCAGTTAGGGGAAACTTTATTGACACATTCCTGGGGTCAGATAGATCACATGATCACACTGACAGAACCACAGGCACATAGACACAGGCAACAGAGCATGCACAATGTCGGCACTAGTACAGTGTATATCCACCTTTCGCAGCAATGCAGGCTGCTATTCTCCCATGGAGACGATCGTAGAGATGCTGGATGTAGTCCTGTGGAACGGCTTGCCATGCCATTTCCACCTGGCGCCTCAGTTGGACCAGCGTTCGTGCTGGACGTGCAGACCGCGTGAGACGACGCTTCATCCAGTCCCAAACATGCTCAATGGGGGACAGATCCGGAGATCTTGCTGGCCAGGGTAGTTGACTTACACATTCTAGAGCACGTTAGGTGGCACGGGATACATGCGGACGTGCATTGTCCTGTTGGAACAGCAAGTTCCCTTGCCGGTCTAGGAATGGTAGAACGATGGGTTCGATGACGCTTAGGATGTACCGTGCACTATTCAGTGTCCCCTCGACGATCACCAGTGGTGTACGGCCAGTGTAGGAGATCGCTCCCCACACCATGATGCCGGGTGTTGGCCCTGTGTGCCTCGGTCGTATGCAGTCCTGATTGTGGTGCTCACCTGCACGGCGCCAAACACGCATACGACCATCATTGGCACCAAGGCAGAAGCGACTCTCATCGCTGAAGACGACACGTCTCCATTCGTCCCTCCATTCACGCCTGTCGCGACACCACTGGAGGCGGGCTGCACGATGTTGGGGCGTGAGCGGAAGACGGCCTAACGGTGTGCGGGACCGTAGCCCAGCTTCATGGAGACGGTTGCGAATGGTCCTCGCCGATACCCCAGGAGCAACAGTGTCCCTAATTTGCTGGGAAGTGGCCGTGCGGTCCCCTACGGCACTGCGTAGGATCCTACGGTCTTGGCGTGCATCCGTGCGTCGCTGCGGTCCGGTCCCAGGTCGACGGGCACGTGCATCTTCCGCCGACCACTGGCGACAACATCGATGTACTGTGGAGACCTCACGCCCCACGTGTTGAGCAATTCGGCGGTACGTCCACCCGGCCTCCCGCATGCCCACTATACGCCCTCGCTCAAAGTCCGTCAACTGCACATACGGTTCACGTCCACGCTGTCGCGGCATGCTACCAGTGTTAAAGACTGCGATGGAGCTCCGTATGCCACGGCAAACTGGCTGACACTGACGGCGGCGGAGCACAAATGCTGCGCAGCTAGCGCCATTCGACGGCCAACAACGCGGTTCCTGGTGTGTCCGCTGTGCCGTGCGTGTGATCATTGCTTGTACGGCCCTCTCGCAGTGTCCGGAGCAAGTATGGTGGGTCTGACACACCGGTGTCAATGTGTTCTTTTTTCCATTTCCAGGAGTGTATTTCGCTGCATTATTGTGGCGCGTGTAAACACTTCTGTCTCGAAAATGTATTGTCACAAACATTGCCGGACAACAGTTACCGACCACGTTGCCAAACACGTGGTTGCAATTACTGTGGCCTGCAATGTTGCCGAAAAGAGTGCCGGTCCATATTTTAGGCAATATGCAATTTCATATTCCCGTGTAGACGCACCTTAACACGTATGCGGCCATCATAGGACAGCTTGAACCGGAACGCCTCCGCAAACATATTCTTTGGCGCAGTACGCCAGTGAAGTCGGAAAAAAAAATGGTTCAAATGGCACTGAGCACTATGCGACTTAACTTCAGAGGTCATCAGTCGCCTAGAACTTAGAACTAATTAAACCTAACTAACCTAAGGACATCACACACATCCATGCCCTAGGCGGGATTCGAACCTGCGACCGTAGCGGTCGCTCGGCTCCAGACTGTAGTGCCTAGAACCGCACGGCCACTCTGGCCGGCAGTGAAGTCGAAAAAATGGTTCAAATGGCTCTGAGCACTATGGGACTTAACTTCTGAGGTCATCAGTCCCCTAGAACTTGGAACTACTTAAACCTAACTAACCTAAGGACATCACACACATCCATGCCCGAGGCAGGATTCCAACCTGCGACCGTAGCGGTAGCGAGTTCCAGACTGTAGCGCCTAGAACCGCTCGGTCATCCCAGCCGGCTGCCAGTGAAGTCGTTCAGGTGCCTATTTCAGTATAAGACACGTACATTGTAGTCTGAGGCGTTTGTGACTTCTTGGCGATTGAAGTCGAACATCGGCATGCTTTCAGACGGAGTCGTGCTGTCTATGCAAACTGGTCCAGAGTGACCCTCGAGCCAGTTATGTGGACGAAGCTTGCAAGATTCCGCTGGGCTGTAGCTAAACATGAATAGTGCCTTTGCTACTAATCGAATGAAGCCGTTAGATATGTAGATTCCCCCCACCCCCATGCCCTACGACTCTGTATATTTAATAAGCTGCGGGCAAAGGAAACGGGCAGAGGAGCGGTGACCGTGACAAGTGAGTCGAGGGTGTGTTTCTTACTGAAGTTAGTAGTGATAACAGTGGTTGAGGGGTTAATCTTCAAATACTGAAGTTTTATTTAACTTAATCGTATGGCTAGGGCCCCCTCGTCGGGCAGAACTTTCGGTGGGTGCCGGTCTTTCAATCTGACGCCACTTCGGCGACCTGCAGTCGATGAGGATGGTAGGATGATGATGAGGACAGCGTAACATCCAGTCCCTGGGCGGAGAAACTTCCCCGACCCAGTCGGGAATCGAACCCGGGCCCACAGAATTGATAATCCGTCACGCTGACCATTCAGCTACCGGGGGCGGACAATACTGAAGTGAAACAGTGGTAACTTAGACCATCATTTATTAGAAAATATTCCACAACTCACTCACACTCTGAGGAAGAGCAGAAATCGTAACGTGAATCCCGTATAATTAAACAGTTGCCAGAAAGTGAGTGGCGAAGTCCACAGGGAAGGCAAGAACTAAACCACGCAGTCAATCAAGTAAATTAAGTACACGGTTACGCACTGGACATGACGATTGAGTTGTTATGACGGGTCGGCCGGAGTGGCCGAGCGGTTCTAGGCGCTACAGTCTGGAAGCGTGCGACCGCTACGGTCGGAAGTTCGAATCCTGCCTCGGGCATGGATGTGTGTGATGTCCTTAGGTTAGTTAGGTTTAAGTAGTTCTAAGTTCTAGGAGACTGATGACCTCAGAATTTAAGTCCCATAGTGCTCAGAGCCATTTGAACGATTTGTTATGACGGGATTAAGAAAACAGGCGCAGGAACAAAAATAACTGAGTCATGGTTAAGCCGTCGAGTGTCAAAGCGTGATTTAAACTAAGATCCCCCTGTGCTTTAACTGAAAACGTCCATACTCTTGTCTCAACCTTTCGCCTCGCTCTGCCAAAACTTATCAACTATAAGAAACGAAAGGACGAGTTGTTACTTGAACAACTGCAGACGGCATCTGTGCAGCAAATGCTGCCATGGCCCGCACAGAGGGTGAATTCCTCGCCTCGGCCCCTGTCCGGGAAGAGAACTACTTCAACTCGGTCCCGACCGAGAATACCGTTCTGCTTCGCGTCATAAGAGAACTAACTGTACCGCTTCTCGTCCTGACCGAGACGTAGCGTTCCGCTTCGCGTTCTGGCTAGATAACTTAAATAACGACGATCCTCTCAGCTCTCTGTGAAAAGATCACCAAAAATATCGATTGCCCAACCAGAATAAATATTAGGAATACCACAAATGAGAACCCACAAAGCAAAAAATTAACTCTGTTTTCCGAAATATTTGTTATTACTTGATGTAATCTCCTAATTACACTACTGGCCATTAAAATTAGTACACCACTAAGACGACGTGCTACAGTCGCGAAATTTAACCGACAGGAAGACGATGCTGTGATATGCAAATGATTAGCTTTTCAGAGCATTCACACAAGGTTGGCGCCGGTGGCGACACCTACAACGTGCTGACATGAGGAAAGTTTCCAACCGATTTCTCATACACAAACAGCAGTTGACCGGCGTTGCTTGGTGAAACGTTGTTGTGATGCCTCGTGTAAGGAGGAGAAATGCGTACCATCACGTTTCCAACTTTGATAAAGGTCAGATTGTAGCCTATCGCTATGGCGGTTTATCGTATCGCGACATTGCTGCTCGTGTTGGTAGAGATCGAATGACTCTTAGCAGAATATGGAATCGGTGGGTTCAGGAGGGTAATACGGAATGCCGTGCTGGGTCCCAACGGCCTCGTATCACTAGCAGTCGAGATGACAGGCATCTTATCCGCATGGCTGTAACGGATCGTGCAGCCAAGTCTCGATCCCTGAGTCAACAGATGGGGACGTTTCCAAGACAACAGCCATCTGCACGAACAGTTCACGACGTTTGCAGCAGCGTGGACTATCAGCTCGGAGACCATGGCTGCGGTTACCCATGACGCTGCATCACAGACAGGAGCGCCTGCGATGGTGTAATCAACGACGAACCTGGGTGGACGAATGGCAAAACGTCATTTTTTCGGATGAATCTCGGTTCTCTTTACAGCATCATTATGGTGACATCCGCTTTGGCGACATCGCGGTGAAGGCACATTGGAAGCGTATATTCGTCATCGCCATACTGGCGTATCACCCGGCGTGATGGTATGGGGTGCCATTGGTTGCACTTCTCGGCCACCTCTTGTTCGCATTGACGGCACTTTGAACAGTGGACGTTACATTTCAGATGTGTACGACCCATGGCTCTAGCCTTCATTCGATCCCTCCGAAACCCTGCATTTCAGCAGGATAATGCACGACCGGATGTTGCAGGTCCTGTACGGGCCTTTCTGGATACAGAAAAAGTTCGACTGCTGCCCTGGCTAGCACATTCTCCAGATCTCTCACCAATTGAAAACGTATGGTCAATGGTGGCCGAGCAACTGGCTCGTCACAATTCGCCTGTCACTACTCTTGATGAACTGTGGTATCGTGTTGAAGCTGCATGGGCAGCTGTACCTGTACACGCCATCCCAGCTCTGTTTGATTGAATGCCCAGGCGTATCAAGGCCGTTATTACGGCCATAGGTGGTTGTTCTGGGTACTGATTTCTCAGGATCTATGCACCCAAATTGCGTGAAAGTGTAATCACATGTCAGTTCTAGTATAATATATTTATCAAATGAATACCGTTTATCGTCTTCATTTCTTCTTGGCGAAGCAATTTTAATGGTCAGTAGAGTATTTAGTTTAAACAAATTTACAGCAATTTGGTTTTAGACCACGATCCGGGAAAATTGTGGAAGCCCTGGTCAGTCCGAAAGAACTCGCTCTTCCGCCTTTACGAAAGATGATGTCAGTTCCCTCACACTGGATAATTTTTAGGGCATCGTCCAAACAATGAGTGTGCAATTTCCACATCGAAAACACGGGTCGGTAACCTCCAAGCATCAGCGTCTGGATGGCAGCGGTGAAATTCAGGAGCGGGCCTAATGCGCGAGATAACCCTCCACGACGTCTCCCCCCCCCCCCCCCCAAAGAAAAATTGCTGCCTAAAATTTCCATAAATGTTCTCTTTGCCCACCGAACCAGCGCCAACACTGATGTCGTCAAATTCCAACGACGACCTAATGTGCAAGCAACTGCCCTCCTACGGCCTCCACAAGATATTATCTGAAGCTGGCACAATCTCACGACACGGCCTGCGTTCACCCAGTAGCGTGGTCGAATGGACACTGAACGCCGAGGGTGACCGGCATAGGGAACTGAGAGACCCATCTTCCCGGCAACTCGTTTATCTGAAGAGCACCGAACCCCCAGCATCGCTTTACCGCCAACGGCCGGCCGACGGCCTGACCGAAACGCAGGAAAAAAGCACCAGCCAGCCCAGTGTGCAAACCAATGTGCAGTTAATGAAAAATATTATGTTGGACGGAAATTGTAACCTCCACAGTCATCACGTCAGATTCATTTTCGTATCGGAACCTGTGTCGTACGAACATTAAAAAAAACTCTCTATCTCTCGACTGAGTACTTTAGCACACTTAATGAGAATGAAACCAGCAGGCTGACTGTAGCCCGATGCGTTTCAAGCTCTTCCATCTGTTACAGCTATGCGTGCAAGATGGTGAGTCTGTAATCACGTAGCCACATTTCATTGTCCAGCATCCCCTTCCACCCAATGGTTATGCATTTGCATCAGTGTTGTAATGTCATGCTCCGTGGGAGCGTAAGCGTATGATAGACCCATTCTCTGCAGACTGGACTTGCTGGAACCCATTCACATGATGATATTACACCCACACACGTCGCAGTGTATAGCTATACTTGCTTGAAAGCCTATACATCATTTGGCGTACCCGATATTACCGGTCACGCAAGCTAGGGAGCTGCTGGGTCTAAATGTATATTATCTCTGTGCACTCTTAATCAGATATTTTAGACGTTCATTGATCCCATTCTTTACTGATGTTACAATTTCCGCAAATATTGACGAATTTGTAACAAGAAATCTATTTCGATTAATTCTGAAATTACATCTCCGCGATAAATTCAGGCAGTCTATATACTGGCTAACGCATCCCCTTATACATGAGACGTGTGTTGGGTAACCTGGAGGAAAAGGTAAAAGTTCTGGGAATACCAGTAAGGCCTCAAAAGTAGTGCCATGGCAGGAAACTAAAGTTGCTTTTTGTTTAGTAAAGCGCGCAGTTTTACATTTCTTAACGTTTAAATCAAGTTGCCAATATTGGCATCACTTTGAAATTTTGTCAAGATCTGACAGAATATTTCTGCAGTTTTTTATGAGACAATGCTTTCCTCTGTGTAATTTCTCATCTGTGAGGAGCCTGAGGTTACTATTAATATTGTCTACAAACTGATTGATATACACCACTAATAGCAAGGGCACCACACGTCTGAAGCTACTTCTACATCTGCTGATGACTGTCTATCCAAGATAACATGCTATGTCCTCTCCGCCGAAAAATCCTTAATCCTGTCACAAATTTCGCTTGATACCCTATATGATCGCATTTTCGACAATAAACGTAGATGTGGCATTCAGTTAAATGCGTTCAAAATGGCTCTGAGCACTATGGGACTTAACATCTAGGGTCATCAGTCCCCTAGAACTTAGAACTACTTAAACCTAACTAACCTAAGGACAGCACACAACACCCAGTTAAATGCGTTCGGAAGTCAAGAAATAGGTATATCTACACTACTGGCCATTAAAATTGCTACACCAAGAAGAAATGCAGATGATAACCGATATTCATTGGACAAATATATTATACTAGAACTGACATCTGATTACATTTTCACGCAATTTTGGTACATACATCCTGAGAAATCAGTACCCAGAATAACCACCTCTGGCCTTAATAACGGCCTTGACACGCCTGGGCATTGAGTCAAACAGAGCTTGGATGGCGTGTACAGGTACAGCTGCCCATGCTGCTTCAACACGATACCACAGTTCATCAGGAGTAGTGACTGGCGAATTGCGACAAGCCAATTGCTCGGCCACCATTGACCAGATGTTTTCAATTGGTGGCCAGGGCAGCAGTCGAACATTTTCTGTATCCAGAAAGGCCCGTACAGAACCTGCAACGTGCGGTCGTGCATTATCCTGCTGAAATGTAGGGTTTCGCAGGGATCGAATGAAGGCTAGAGCCACGAGTCGTAACACATCTGAAATGTAATGTCCACTGTTCAAAGTGCCGTCAATGCGAACAAGAGGTGGCCGAGACGTGTAACCAAAGCACCCCATACCATTATGCCAGGTGATACGTCAGTATGGCGATGACGAATACACGCTTCCAATGTGCGTTCACCGCGATGACGTCAAACACGGATGCGACCATCATGATGCTGTAAACAGAACCTGGATTCATCCGAAAAAATGACGTTTTCCCATTCGTGCACCCAGGTTCGTCGTTGAGTACACCATCGCAGACGCTCCTGTCTATGATGCAGCGTCAAGGGTAACCGCAGCCGTGGTCTCCGAGCTGATAGTTTATGCTGCTGCATACGTCGTCGAACTGTTCCTGCAGATGGTTGTTGTCTTGGAAACGTCCTCATCTGTTGACTCGGGAATCCGTTACAGCCATGCGGATAAGATGCCTGACATCTCGACTGCTAGTGATACGAGGCCGTTGGGATCCAGCACGGCGTTTCGTATTACCCTCCTGAACCCATCGATTCCATATTCCGCTAACAGTCATTGGGTCTCCACCAACGCGAGCAGCAAAGTCGCGATATGATAAACCGCAATCCCGATAGGCTACAATCCGACCTTTATCGAAGTCGGAAACGTTCTGGTACGCCTTTGTCCCCCTTACACGAGGCATCACAACAACGTTTCACCAGGCAACGCCGGTCAACTGCTGTTTGTGTATGAGAAATCGGTTGGAAACTTTTCTCATGTCGGCACGTTGTAGGTGTCGCCACCGGCCCCAACCTTGCGTGAATGCTCTGAAAAGCTAATCATTTGCATATCACAGCATCTTCTTCCTGTCGGCTAAATTTCGCGTCTGTAGCACGTCATCTTCGTGGTTTAGCAATTTTAATGGCCAGTAGTGTAAAATATTACGGAACCGTAGCGGCTCCTTAACTTTGAGGTTATATGTGAACGCCAGATGGATGTGGATTCTTAGATGTGAAATGTGGCTTTCTTTTTCTAAAGTAATGTTTGCCGTTTCCGAACGACAGCTATATCGGTAATTCAGTTTGGGAGACCTGGCACGGCAGCGGCTGGCGGCACAGGAGCCGAATGACCAATGAGCGATGGGAGACGGTTTTATGGATTTTAGCGAGACAAGCAATCAAAAGGGTCAAACGTCAAAAAGTGTTGCAGTGTATGGTTGCGGGTAGGGTACACGGGTAGTCGGTGTTCTGGTGTGAACAGCCCGTCCAGAGACTGCAGAGTGTGAGAAAATACTATGAAGAAACAGTTTGCGAATTCTACCTGTAGAGTCGGAAAAAGGACAAATCAAGTTTAAATTGCTGAAAAATACTGTAGGTAATTTACGGGTGGGTAAAAGAATTTCTGTGTTGTATAAGACTAGAGGACACACAGTTTTCTGTTACTATAACTATTTTCCAGGTGGGACTTGGAGTTTCTAAGGGTGTTACAGAGACTTAGCTAGTTATTACGTTTCAAAATGAGTAAACGTATGGAGACGGGAACTACCAGAGATAAATAAAGGGCAAAGGTCCCAGCTTCGAGTCCTGGTTAGAATCCGCCGGAATGTTTCAGATCAGCGCACACTCCACTGCTGAGTGAAAATTCATTCTGGAAACATCCCTTAAGCTGTGGATAAGCCATGTCTCTGCAAGATCCTTTTTACCAGGAATGTGAGTCCCGCAAGCTATGACGGAGAACGTCTTAGAAGTTTAGAAGGTAGGAGATGAGGTACTGGCGGCAGTAAAGCTGTGAGGGTGGATGGTGAGACGTGCTTGGGTAGCTCAGGTGTTAGAGCACTTTCCCGCCAAAGGCAAAGATCCCAGGCTCGAGTCCCTGTTCGAAGCACAGTTTTAATCTGCTAGCAAGTTTCATAAATAAAGGAGCTTCACTTATATATTCGTATGTCGTTCTTAGTAGTTACTCTTTTCCTCTCCATGTGTTTACAGATATTTTTGATTGTCGCTGTATTTCCAGTAAGTGTCCCAATCTTTATGTGTGTTAAAGATAAGTGAACAGAAGGGGTGTTCATCTAATTTTAGTCATTTTTGTCGATCTTCCAGCGTTGATATGCTTGTAGTTTTCCCGTGCTATAACCCAGTGCTGGGTCTTCGGGATAGTCAGTGGGGCCTGAAGTTACGGATTTTGAAAATTACCCATGTCTCACGGGTGAGGCTAGCGACCCAATTAATTGCAGTTAGAGGTATTTTTGTGTGGTGTTGGAGGCAGCTCAGTATGAATACCTTTACTTAAATGTCTAAATACAGGGGTGGTACGTCGTATCGTTAGAAATACAGGGTGTTACAAAAAGGTACGGCCAAACTTTCAGGAAACATTCCTCACACACAAATAAAGAAAAGATGTTATGTGGACATGTGTCCGAAAACGCTTATTTTCCATGTTAGAGCTCATTTTAGTTTCGTCAGTATGTACTGTACTTCCTCCATTCACAGCCAGTTGGCCCAATTGAAGGAAGGTAATGTTGACTTCGGTGACTGTGTTGACATGCGACTCATTGCCCTACAGTACTAGCATGAAGCACATCAGTACGTAGCATCAACAGGTTAGTGTTCATCACGAACGTGGTTTTGCAGTCAGTGTAATGTTTACAAATGCGGAGTTGGCAGATGCCCATTTGATGTATGGATTAGCACGGGGCAATAGCAGTGGCGCGGTACGTTTGTATCGAGACAGATTTCCAGTACGAAGGTGTCCCGACAGGAAGACGTTCGAAGCAATTGATCGGCGTCTTAGGGAGCACGGAACATTCCAGCCTATGACTCGCGACTGGAGAAGACCTAGAACGACGAGGACACCTGCAATGGACGAGGCAATTCTTCGTGCAGTTGACGATAACCCTAATGTCAGCATCAGAGAAGTTGCTGCTGTACAAGGTAACATTGACCACGTCACTGTATGGAGAGTGCTTCGGGAGAACCAGTTGCTTCCGTACCATGTACAGCATGTGCAGGCACTATCAGCAGCTGATTGGCCTCCACGGGTACACTTCTGCGAATGGTTCATCCAACAATGTGTCAATCCTCATTTCAGTGCAAATGTTCTCTTTACGGATGAGGTTTCATTCCAACGTGATCAAATTGTAAATTTTCACAATCAACATGTGTGGCCTGACGAGAATCCGCCCGCAATTGTGCAAACACGTCATCAACACAGATTTTCTGTGAACGTTTGGGCAGGCATTGTTGGTGATGTCTTGATTGGGCCCCATGTTCTTCCACCTACGCTCAATGGAGCACGTTATCATGATTTCATACGGGATACTCTACCTGTGCTGCTAGAACATGTGCCTTTACAAGTACGACACAACATGTGGTTCATGCACTATGGAGCTCGTGCACATTTCAGTCGAAGTGTTCGTACGCTTCTCAACAACAGATTCGGTGACCGATGAATTGGTAGAGGCGGACCAATTCCATGGCCTCCACGCTCTCCTGACCTCAACCCTCTCGACTTTCATTTATGGGGGCATTTGAAAGCTCTTGTCTACGCAACCCCGGTACCAAAGGTAGAGACCCTTCGTGCTCGTATTGTGGACGGCTGTGATACAATACGCCATTCTCCAGCGCTGCATCAGCGCATCAGGGATTCCATGCGACGGAGGGTGGATGCATGTATCCTCGATAACGGAGGACATTTTGAACATTTCCTGTAACAAAGTGTTTGAAGTCACGCTGGTTCGTTCTGTTGCTGTGTGTTTCCATTCCATGATTAATGTGATTTGAAGAGAAGTAATAAAATGAGCTCTAACATGTCCACATAACATATTTTCTTTCTTTGTGTGTGAGGAATGTTTCCTGAAAGTTTGGCCGTACCTTTTTGTAACACCCTGTATAACCGATCAGTTATAGTAATACCAGAAAAGAAATCGAGGGATTCTAAGGTCGAACGAACATTAAAGTACTGGGGGCTATATGGACACAAGAACGCAAAGAAGCCCATTCAGATAAAATGAAGCAAAACACTGAGATCAACTCAGAAACAAGGGTATGAAATGACTGATGTTTAACGTGGTTCAAAGTTGACGTGATTGAAACTAACAATAGTAATGCGAATATCCAAGTAATAAGGCAAGTAAATTTGTCCTGAATCCGGACGTTGGCTTGAACACCTCAGTGCTTTAGCAGGCATTGTCCAACTGGAGGCAGTATGCCCCTGCTTCTCTGACCTATGAACGGCTTACCTAACCAGTTATAGAGGAGCATATTGTTTAACGTGGATTCCGAACCATGGAGCAGATCTGCATTTTTTGCGTCAGCAAATCATTGCCGGAGATAAAAGGTGCGATAAGTGACATAAATAAATCCTAGAACAGAATAGGGATCGAATCCCAGATTTTAGATCTGAGAATTGACATTTACACTCTGAACCACCTAGCCACAGTGCCACACATTCAAGTACGAATGATGGAGAAACAAAATGTAACAGTATTAATCTTGAATAACAACAATAAATAAGGTCCATTCTGGCAGCAAGCACCACTGATACTAATTTCAACAATAACAACAATGTAAGTAAATCACATTTGACGGATGAGTAATGACGAAGTGGTTGAGATGATTTTAAAAGATAGCCGTCATCAATTTATAGCAGCGCTCGCCTGTTTTTGCACCTAGAGATCTGCCAAACTTATCGCCTTGTCTGTCTGTGCTCTGTGGCCCCGCGTAATCCCACCTTAGAATTGGCTGCAGTCAACTGGTCTACACATCCGGCAGCTGGAGAGACAGTTTGAGTAGGGAATCTAGATAAAACGCCAATTTCATGAAATAAAAAATAATTCGTAAAGGATCTTTCTATTTTAAGACACAACCACATAATATGATAATAATCATAAGGCTTTTCAACCATACGTTGGCCGTCTTCGGATTCTGCAATAGGAAAAGGCAAACGTCAACATTACAATATTAAAATCTGTGCAATTTTTGCCACTTCTATGTGTTGGTAACCAAAGTAAAAGTTTAGTTTCATGAGACTTGTATTTATCCGACATAAGCCGTATTTGACGAACAAAATTTTGAAGACACGCGTTGTCTAACTAAATCTAAGAACGAAAGCAAAGCAACCAAGTAAAAACCAATTGGTGCATCATTTTCCTTACTCTTTGCCATAGTTACGGGCGTCCCATAATGGCAAAACAGATGTAAAAAAACATAAAATATTGAAAAGTTACAACGAAATATATTTTTAAAACTTCGCTTCGATTATATTCCACTAAGTTTGCATTTATACCTCGCTATGAGCTTTGTTTGCAATTAAAAGTAAAAGAGAACTATGCAGTTTTGTACGCATATTGCCGATTACTAATGCCATTGTACACCTGTTTGCGTGGTATTTTTACTTCATACTTCCTGACCTATTGGATCTGTGGGCTCGATCGGGACTCTCAGCCGGGACTTTTTCACGAGCAGTGCTTTTACCGAGTGCGCATCCAGGCACGACTGACGACCCACCCCTTATATCTTCACTTCTGCCAGTACCTCTCTCTCCTGCTTTCGATTCTGGATATTTTTGCACCATTGGTCATATGCTAAGAAGAGACGACGCCGCTTGAAAGGCACAGCGCAGGACTTCACCACAGAACGACCAGTTCATTTTTTTTTATTTGTGTTCTGTTTTTACATTTTCATGTAACGAATGACTCATCCTCTCTCTCCCTCCCTCCCTCTCTCTCTCTCTCTCTCTCTCTACGTATATGTATGGGGTGTACCAGAATTAATAGTGGAAACTTACACTACCCATGGAAATGCTTGACTATTTCCAGAAACTTATAAAACAATAGCATACTGATCAGTATTATGAAAAATCTAGAATCAGGTTGGTGATGTATTACGTAAGGGCGTCCGTTGCACCTTCTTCGGCCGACAGCTGTTTGAATGACAGTTCAGCAACCAAACAGCTCTCTACAGTAGAACCCGAAACAGACACTTCCAAACATGATATCAAGAAGGAGCCAAAAGTCTCACCGATTACAGTGATGTTGGCATCCATAGAAACAGGAGCTCCTGCTTTCTCTGTAGCGACTGTAAGTGATACGACGAGGTATTTCATCACAAAAATACAGAGTTGCATAGTCGTCAGCACATTACACTGCTCTTTTCTCAGTAGCACGCACTGATGTTCTGTAATTAGCTATACTAATTTGGTTCAGAATTGCGTCTTCATATTTTCGCCGCGTGTTAACTGAGTAATTAAATTTCGGGAGTCCAGCAGCAGAATTTCTGTCAATATATATGTCGTCTATGTTTCTGCATTCTTCCGAGTGAGCTGACAGACTAGAGCCGTTGCATTTGCTTCCGTTATTTTAACACGAGAGCTGCGTCACTGCGCCTGCAACTATAGAACACACAAAAACCAGAGCTGTTGTTCGACGGGAAAGAGCGTTGTGTGAACTGAATTTCTGCCCAGACGCCCGATATACGCTGGGACATCGATGCGTCAATAGTAGCGAACTCTTTGAAACTTGATCAAAGAAAGCGCTTAGTTCACGATTTTTCGAGGCTGAAATTAGGACTGTTGATATTTTTAGCCGGCCGAAGTGGCCGTGCGGTTAAAGGCGCTGCAGTCTGGAACTGCAAGACCGCTACGGTCGCAGGTTCGAATCCTGCCTCGGGCATGGATGTTTGTGATGTCCTTAGGTTAGTTAGGTTTAACTAGTTCTAAGTTCTAGGGGACTAATGACCTCAGCAGTTGAGTCCCATAGTGCTCAGAACCATTTGAACCATTTTGATATTTTTAAAAGTATCGGGAATCCGATGCATCGATATTTAAAAACATATCATTATTGGCACTGATATACCGAAAAAATTTATCTATATATCTACGTTAAAAATATCACGTACTGGCCTATAAAAATATCGGCTGCACATTGTCAATATGCCGCCGGTTTTAGAGCTGTATATTTAAGTATTGATTTATTATTAGATATTCTGTACATCAGCAAGCAAGCGGCCTGGTTATCCTCCTCAGAGCAAGAATTGAAAGGAAAACAATGCACGATCACGCTTGGAGGTAACCACTTTTGTAACGATGGTAACTGCGTGTGAGTGGCACAATAAAAGGTGACCGGTGGGTCCGTTGTTCGGTTTCGTCACATATCGGATTTGTCTGGAACACTTCATGTCGACTTCTCTGTTTTTTTTCTTTTTTTTCGTTTCTGCAAACGTCAGCAACATAGCAGTTGTAGTGTCAAAATTGCGTGGTGAAGTTAAATGTGGCAGTTTCTGTTGGTAGCACCGGGCGCCGATTACGTCAGCATTCCACCTCACACGTCACCGCCCACAGCAGAGACCAATCTTGTCATTTAGATTTTTGTGCATTATTTTCAGCAATTGTTTTTGAAGAATGCTAATGTGAAGAAATCGCACACTAGTTGCGTTAAAAATGGTTTTTTTAGCACAACTAGTGTGCTGTTTCTTCACATCGGAAATCTTGTTATTCCATTCACACCGCCACCTCCCAGTGCAATCGAACTTCTTCTTTGTGCCACCTACATTTGCATCACACAGCCAAAAAGAAAGACTGGAAGTGATGAAAGGTCAAAAAGTAGTAAGACTCCTTCACACAGTGAAAGTAAAATTATGTTCTACTATAATTTCAGAAGAACAGTTTTAAATATTTACCGAAAATTTCGAAAATATATGATATGGAATATAAATATCGGTACTCGACATTGCCGCTTCGATATCGATATATCGGGGAAAATATGCCCTCAGTATGTAATAATACTTTATGGAAAATAGACCTACACATCGATATTTTATCAACAGCACTAGCTGAAACGCACTGATAATACTTCTAAGCAATTTCTGTCGCAGCGTACTACTGTGTAACTGCTTTCCGGTCTTGAACTGTGTCCTCTGGCTGTCAGAAATTTCATTAAAATTGATCAGCTCAGTACCAGTGGGCGAGCAGCTTACCGCAAACTTGTTCTTGCGCTCCCCCTGAAAAAGTCTTGTGCATAACGTGACACAAAATGAACGATAATAATGGAGTAACTTTTTGCACTTAATTAAGTATAAAGATGAGCCAAAACTTGATGACCACTGTCCGCTTCCAGGTCGATGTCGAGCTGTGGCGTTGTGGGCACTTGAAGCGGTAAGGAAAAGAGATAAACGAAACAGAGACTAACGGTAAATCCCAGTCCATGTTGCATCGTAATACCCAAGTTCCCTACTCCCTCTACCAAATCCTCTTCATCTTCAACCGCCTTGACACCCTAGTCTAGAATCTCTGTAAAGCTCACCTACACAAACCATTCCCAAATACTTATAATGGAGTGACAGCAACACAACACCTTGTTCCACAATATGTGTTCCCTGCCAACAAATAAACTACTATTTACGCATAAGCTGTTCCAACACGAAGTTCATGTCTTCATTTTAAATTAGACTTTCCTCCAACTCTATCACACCTTCCGAAAATTTCCCCATATCCTACACCATACAGACAATTCCCTTACCCTAGCCAGAGGCGGGGTAGCAATCGGCCACCAAAAGAACATTTTATTTTTATTTACATTTTTTATTATTTGCATTTTATTTTATTTACTGCCTTTAAAAATGACCTGCCCTCTTATTACTAAGACAGGCCGTATTTTCATAATACGAAATCGTGTATTTACCGAATGTGAAACTTATTTGATTTATTCTTCTTTCTAATGAGATTCAACATTGTTCAAATAAGCATTGCAGCGTTACTTGTAGGCTAAAAAGTAATTAAGAAACGGAGATACTTAAAATTAACAATTTATGTGTAAAAGACAGGAATTCAAGAAAACAGAAAAGAGGTTATGACATATTATGTCACCTTAAGACGTATAGATAATTCATAAAAATTTAAAAAAACCTAGATTCTCTCATTTAAGAAGGAGAAATAAAAGGCAATACGAAGGTAAATAGATTTATATTAGAGACAACACTACCTACCTATCTCGGGTGTGAGGGCTTGGCAAACCATTAGCCTGTCACATTCGAGGTAGCGTACAAATATATCTTTAAAATTCATTTGATGAATTTATATGTGCTGGCATGTATTTGTATTACTCTTATGTTACGAGGGTCACTCCAAAAGAAATGCACACCATTTTTGTAAAAATACAGTTTTCATTCTGCATGTGTGAAAGTTTTACAGTGTGTAGATACATCCTTCCCTCTTGTTTTCAAACTTAGTTCAACCTGTTCCCGTGAGTGGTGCCATCACAGCATGTCTTCATGATGGCTGCTACACTTGACGTTCGTCAGAAGCAACGTGCTGTCATAGAATTCCTGTGCTCTGAAAACGAGACAGTGGAAAACATCCACAAGAGGTTGAAAAAGGTGTATGGAGATGCTGCTGTCGATCGCAGTACAGTTAGTCGGTGGGCAAGCAGGTTACGTGATGAAAGCAGGCACGGCAATATTGAGGATTGTCCTCGCAGTGGCAGGCCTCGTACTGCACACACTCCAGACAATGGGCAGAGAGTTAACGAACTGGTGGCTGCTGACAGACGCATCACAGTGAACGAATTGTCACGCTATGTTGGGATAGGGGAAGGAACTGTTTGCAGAATACTGAAAGTGTTGGCGTTAAAAAGGATTTGTGCCAGGTGGGTTCCCAGGATGTTGACAGTGGCTCACAGAGAAACAAGAAAAACGGTATGCAGCGAACTTTCGGAACAGTACGGGAATGGTGGAGATTAATTTCTTGGAAGAATTGTGACAGGTGATGAAACATGGCTCCATCATTTTTCACCAGAGGCGAAGAGGCAATCAATGGAGTGGCATCATGCAAATTCACACAAGGAAAAAAATAGAAAACCACACCTTCTGCTGGAAAAGTTATGGCTACGGTTTTTTTCGATTCCGAAGGACTCTTGCTTGTGGACATTATGCCAAGCGGAACCACCATAAATACTGATGCGTATGTGACGACACTGAAGAAACTTCAAGCTCGACTGAGTCATGTTCGACCACATGGGCAAAAGCAGTATGTTTTGCTGTTGCACGACAATGCACTGCCACATGTCAGTCAAAAAAACCATGGAAACGATCACAAAACTCGGATGGACAACACTGAAACACCCGGCTTACAGTCCTGACCTGGCTCCATGTGACTATCATCTCTTTGGGAAACTGTAAGACTCTCTTCGTGGAACAAGGTTTGAAGATGATGACTCCTTTGTGCACGCTGCCAAACAGTGGCTCCAACAGGTTGGTCCAGAATTTTACCGTGCGGGTATACAGGCGCTGGTTCCGAGATGGCGTAAGGCCGTTGAGAGGGATGGAAATTATGTAGAGAAGCCAGCAGCTCGTGGTCGTGCGGTAGCGTTCTCGCTTCCCACGCCCGGGTTCCCGGGTTCGATTCCCGGTGGGGTCAGGGATTTTCTCTGCCTCGTGATGGCTGGGTGTTGTGTGATGTCCTTAGGTTAGTTCGGTTTACGTAGTTCTAAGTTCTAGGGGACTGATGACCATAGATGTTAAGTCCCATAGTGCTCAGAGCCATTTGAACCATTTATGTAGAGAAATGAAAATATCGTCCCTAAAGGATGTATCTACACACTGTGAAGCTTTCAAACATGTAGAATAAAAGATGGATTTAAAAAAAATAGTGTGCATTTCTTTTGGAGTGACCTTCGTATAATTATTGCAGACAGTATATGCTTCACACATTATCTTCCATCTAGGTCTACATATTGCTCTCATTGTCTGTATCTTTTTCAGCATCTGAGTCTGTTTCTGTCTTTCTGTCTGTGTTTGTGACTGTGTCTGTGTCATTCCAAGTATCATGTTCCCGTGTTTGTGTGTTTCCTCTTACTTGTGCATCTAATCGTTCTTGTTTGCATAGTTCGTGTAAGGCACGTGACACATAATCGCTTATGTCATGCAGTGTGTACTATTGGTCTAGTTGTCGTAGAATTTGTCCTGTGTTGTCGTACTCAGTTCGGGGTCGAATGTCCGTGAGTCTCTCGCAGCGTAAAGTGACATGCTTACGAGTTCCTAGCTCTCCACAAATTCACATGTGTGTTGGGCTGAGACTAAACCGATGGAGGTGTTCTGGATATGGACCGTAGCCCATGACGAAATAGACCATGGCCCATGAGGTTATAACCATACCGCGTGTGGGATCTATATGTCTTAGCCTCATTCGTTCCGTTATGTTTGGGAAGAAAGTGTAGACGCAATGTCCCTTCTCTGTCGAGTCCCATTCCCTCTGCGAGATATTATTTCGCCAGCGGTTTAGTTGGCGCCTTTCTGTGATGTCTTCTTCTATAATTTCTTTTTTCAGGCAGAATGCTGCTTCTCTTCGACGGATGGTGATGTCAGTTGGGTACACGGCCATCACCACGCGTAGTGCCTCCGCCGAGCTGTGCCGAAGGTACCCGACATTCTGAGCAGAACATTCATTTGGCCGTGTCTCACAGTGATTTTGAGTGTGGCTAGCCGCATTCAATGCGCCGAGTCCTGGCTGCAAAGCATACTATGGATTCGTATAGTGCAATGTTGTATGTTCATATTGTCTTTATGGGCAGTCTATGTTTTGTAGCATTAGTATTGCCAGTTTATGCATTATTTTCACTGTATCGGTTGTAAGCCTGGTATCTTCAGAGAACTCTAGTTTCTCATCAGTGTGTAAACCTGTATATCTCGTCTGTCTTTTGTGTTGCAAGGTTGTGTTATTTAGTTTGATGCTGTGGTTTCTTTTAAGTTCACCTTTTATATTGTTTGTTGTTCTCATATGTCATAAGCTCCTTTCTGTCTTCCTAAGTTCCTATCTTCTACACGTAAATTGTTAATTTTAAGAATTTTCGTTTCTTATTGTTAGTGTTGTTTATTTTAGTGTTATTGTATTGTTAATGTCTACGAGGAGTTGCGTAGCCCATTGCTCTGAGAGTCTTCTTGAGTTCGCCGATACCACTGTGAGTAAATGATCAGGGTACATTACTATCCACGTCTCTTTATCGTCTTCGTCTAGGTTGTCTGACAGCGTCTCAGTAGCAATGCCAAAGAATATGGGTCCATATATGGACCCCTGTGGGTTTCCTTTGGTGATTTTCTTGACAAACCTTCGGTGACCAGCTCGCCTGTCCACAGCTCTGCCTCTGAAATAGTCGAAAAAGCTGTTGTATAAAGCTTCTGTGATTTGCATTTGTCTTAACTTTGTGAATAGCGCAGGCCACCAAAGGTTGTCAAAAGCGCCAAGATATATCAAATAATATTGCTATCACATATTTTTCCTGTATGCTCTAAGTTATCTGTAAAGCTCTATTTACTGCATCGTCTATAGACTTGTGCAGCCTAAACCCATACAGATGTGGATTGTGGTCCATAACTGTCTGTGTTATTGTAGTCTGTCACACAGTAGCTTCTCCTCGATCGGAATCCACCTTCTGCCAGGATAGTGCCCGCTCCTTAAGCAAGGTCCGGACAGGCACGTGAGGATAGGGGTCTGTTAGTTATTGGGAGCTCCAATGTTAGGCGGGTCATGGAGCCCCTCAGGAACATAGCGACTAGGGCGGGGAAGAAGTCCAACGTTCAGTCGGTGTGCTTGCCAGGGGGCCTTGTCCGGGATGTGGAAGAGCCTCTTCCTACGACTATCGAGCGTGCGGGTGCAGCCAGCTGCAAATTGTTGCACATGTCGGCACCAACGATGCCAGTCGTCGGGGTTCCGAGGAAATCCTTGGGTCCTTTCGACAGCCGGCAATATTGGCGAAGGCGGCCTCCATCTCTCGAGCAGTGGAAGCCAAGCTGACGATCTGCAGCACCGTACCCAGGGTGGACCGAGATCCTCTGGTTTGGAGTCGAGTGGAGAATCTAAACCAGAGGCTACGTCGACTCTGTGACGAAAATGGTTGTAGATTCCTCTACCTACGCTATGGGGTGGAAGGTTGTCGGACGCCCCTCGATAGATCAGGGGTGCACTACACGCAGGAAGCAGCTACGTGGGTATCACAGTACTTGTGGCGTGCACATGGCGTTTTTTAGATTAGGTTCCTCCCCACGGGAAACAAACCGTTGGCCTGAAAAATTACCAGTTCATGACACTGATGTGTGTGTGCCAACTGTAAAAATTGTTAGTTCGCCTAAACAGCTCATTCCAAAGGATTTAAATGTGCTAAATCTTATGTCAGTAAATTGTCGAAGTGTCTGTAGCAAGATCACCGAGTTACTCTCCGAAATAAACAGTAGGCAGCTTTGTCTAATGTTTTTTGGGTTTGTTGAGTCCTTGCCCTCCTATTTTTTGATAATCACTGCACTGACCTCCTTCCAACAGGTGGATATTCTCCCTTACTCTAAAGAGTCATAAAGTAAGTGCGTCAGGTAGGGATTGATCTATGGTGCAGTAGTTTTAATCGTTTCGGAGTGGACTCCATCTGGGTCCAGAGCCTCTCTGTCTTTGAGTTTCGTAATTGCCAGCGCAACCTCCTCACGATTGAAATGAGTAGTGATTCCACCATTTACATAGCTAATGCCCATTTGCGAGAGTAGGTCTATGTGGTGATGTTGGTCGTGTGTAGGGTCATCGCCTGGTTGTAGCTTGTGTAGCACATACTCTGCCGAGCGTCTCCAGCCTTGTGTCTTTGTACAGTCTGATCGCTTTAATGTTTTAATTCTCTCAGTTTGTATTTTGAACGGTTCTTCCCATATGTTACTCTGAAAGTTGGTCCTGACAAAATATTCTTAACAGTCTTGCCTTGCTTTTTACAATATGTCTTTGTATCGTCGCTTCGTTTCACGGTAGTGTTGCAGTTGACTTCTTTCGCTTGTGTTGTCCTTGCTCGTTGGTAGAATTTTCTTTTATATCGTGAATCCCTCCTTAATTTTGCTAATAATGTCGACCTCAGTATACTCTGTTTACGTCTCACATTGATTCGTGCGATTGTAGAGATTTGAGCTCTGTGTACTAGGCCAGTTAATATGTGTGTTCTTTAATCAATGCTTCCTCTTGTGGTGTGCAAGGAGAAATGTTCTATAGTACTGTCAGCCAGTTTGCCCTACTCAGCAGAAACCGTGGGTGCTGCTGAATGAAAGGGTTTGTGTTTATGTGTGTTCCAGTATGTGTAATTATTGCATTGTGATCTGTGTGTGTTGCTCTGTCCCGTACTTGCCAATCAGTGATATGTATTACAGACGTTCCGTTTGTTAATGAAATATCGATCTTACTGTTGCCTCCGACATTTCGACGGTCTGTCCGAACTTGCCCTGCCTTATTGAGCACAAAAGGCTGCACTCATTTATGATTTTCGCAATTATTTGTCCTTTGGCATCTGTCCTATCAGCATGCCAGTGTTGAGTTTGTGTTTGTGCCCGCGAGGATGAATAGTCTTTTTTCCTCTGGAGAAACCTGCTATTTCCCTAACTGAGTATTCAAAGGGCTCAGTGTCATATGAGCACTGTGCGCATAATGATGTGACTACCCATGATTCCCCTCCCAGTGCAATTTCCGCCTTTACAAAGTATCCAGCACACACTTGTTTTACTTATGTCACTGTAATTCGCGTGTTTGCTACCACGATTGCTGCTTTGGCGCCGTTTGTCCCTTTAATTGTCGTATATTGTGTTGGGAAACAAGGACTCAGGGTTATTCTAAACAAGCGACATCTGTCTGTACTTCGTTCATCAACTTACTTTGTTCTGTGCTAACCATTCCACTCTTCATACGATTCAATTGTACGACTTTCAAAATGTTCAAATGGCTCTGACCACTATGGGACTTAAGATCTGAGGTCATCAGTCCCCTAGAACTTAGAACTACTTAAACCCAACTAACCTAAGGACATCACACACATCCATCCCCGAGGCGGATTCGTACCTGCGACTGTAGCAGTCGCGCAATTCCGGACTGAAGCGCCTAGAACCGCTCGGCCACCGCGACCGGCTGTACGACTTTCACAGAGAATATTTTGTATATGCGAAGAACTTGGGTGCAGTTTATTTGGGATCAAAGTAAACACGCTCTAATCACCAAAAAATGTCCCAGATCTGCCACAATCTTTATACTGCACTCCGAACGAACAACTAATCCTCACCCCCTACTTCAAATCCTTAATTATGACCTGTGCCACCACATACGTCCACCTTATAATCCCATCCCCCATGATTTCCAAAGTCACATAGACCGTACCGTTACCACCTATATTACTGCTACTGACCAAAACATTCGTAGCAGATGACCAGCATAACTCCAGCGCAGGCATAAGTTTATTCACACCTCCCAGCTATCATAGACCACATCACACAACACACCCACACTGAAAGTAATATTATCCCAGACGTCATCATACCATTCCATACCCTGCTTGCATGTATCACTTCGTGATTCCCGGTTCGACTTCGGAGTGACCACCATCGCCTACTCCTCACCTTACCCCTACGTACTCCATCCCAGTATCCGCCTAAAACGTACCCCGGGTAACGCTCACACCAACTGAAATGCCTAGTGGGAATCCATAGTCTCCCATATGGGAAACCAACCACAAATCTTTCAACACCTCAGTGTAACACCTCTTGCCGCTTCCTTGCTACAGCGGGCCTTGTTAGAAGCCATAGACGCCACATCGACGCACTTCCTTACCAAACCCGTTTATCCCAAGCACTATACTCTCCTTCCACAAGCTCTACTACTCCTAGATGAGTCCACCGGCCGGGATGGCCGAGCGGTTCTAGGCGCTACAGTCTGGAATCGCGCGACCGCTACGGTCGCAGGTTCGAATCCTGCCTAGAGCATGGGTTTGTGTGATGTCCTTAGGTTACTTAGGTTTAAGTAGTTCTCAGTTCTAGGGGACTGATGACCTCAGAAGTTAAGTCCCATAGTGCTCAGAGCCATTTGAACCATTTTGAACCTAGATGAGTCCAGTCGCTTATACTATTCGTTCCTGAAGACTCGAGACCTAGATACACTTACACGCCACCGACAGTTACAGAGACATGTCAGAAACTTACTCAAACTCAAAGAACGCCAGGATCGGAGCCAAACATGCACCAAATTGAAGGATACAGTCCCCATTCACTCCTCCAGGTATTGGAAAGCTTTCCACCGACTCACAGACAGCAACTCCATTCTTCATTACCTACTCCTTCTCAATAACTCAGCACTCCAAAAATGTCAACTATCTCTCCCACTCCATTTTAACCAGTTTTCTTACTGATCTAACCGGTGGCTCCTGAAGGTAAACTCCTTCAAGACAAAAGCAAGTGACATAAGGAAAAATCGAAATAAATGCGATTCTTGTCTACGTGTCATTATGTGAAAAAGTGTCCTGAGAACAAAGGAATAATAAAGTTGCTTCTCGCTTTACGTACTCATTGCTGTAGATGCGTGCGTTCTCTAACGTCAAAGCAGAATCCGCCAAATATTCAACGTAAAACTGCATAACTAGTTATCATGAAATACATTTTGAAAACTGTCTTTGGATTCCATTCATCCAAAGTTGTATGTACATTTCATCTTTTAATATACAGGGTGAACATTAATAAAGCCGACAAACAGTAGGGTCCGCTTCCTGATTGGAAAGAGAGGGAAAGAAAGGTCCTTTGAACATGTGCCCGGAAACGCATCGTTGCCACGGTAGATGGCGCTGACGAATAAAGGTCCCTTTGACCTCATGCCGTACATACCGTGTATGTTGCAAGCTGTATGATTGCTACAACGTGTTGTAAACAGCCCAATGGTCCGGTATTCATATCGGGAACAAGCCGAGATGGTGTTTGTGTACGGCCAAGCAAATGGAGAGGGTCGAGAGACAGCACAGCTATACCAAAACAAGTACCCTCACAGACATCAACCACATCACTCAACATTTCAAGCCCTTTTTGTGCATTTGTGTGATCACGGGTCCTTTGAGACAGACGAACGTGCAGGAAGACGGCGAATTGTGCGTACACCAGATTTGGAAGACCAGCTTCTACAGGATATTGAGGCGAACCCTAGTACAAGCTCTAGAATAGTTGCTTTCCAACATGGTGTAGGCCAAAGTTCGATTATGTGTACAGCCACTACTATCCCTATCACCTGCAACGAGGGCAACGATTATCAGCAGTGGGTTTCCCTCTACGGTTTTTTCCCAAGACCATCACAATTGTGGCGTTTCTGTCACCAGTCCTCTTTACCGACGAAGCAATCTTTGCCAGAACTGACGTCTTCAGTCTGCGTATTCGTCATCTGCGGGCTACAGACAATCCTTGGGAAATGGTTGCGGCCTCTCATCAGCATCGGTTCAGCATCATTGTGTGAGCAGGGATTCTTGGCGGCCACATACTTGGACCGATTCCTACGAGGTGTGGCTAGAAAAAAACCGGACTAGTACTGGTGAAACAATAAAACGAATGCAATAAGGCTGAAAGTCGCGTGGCCTGTCAGGTGACTCTCGCTCCGCCTACTACTCGAGTTTCATCTGCCTCCTGCACTCAGTCTGCCCGTGGCGTCTGTTTTAAGTAGTTGACGTTTCGTCTGTGCGTCGGAAAATGTTGAGTGTACAGAAAGAACAGCGTGTTAACATCAAATTTTGTTTCAAACGAGGAAAATCTGCAAGTGAAACGTTTGTAATGTTACAACAAGTGTACGGCGATGATTGTTTATCGCGAACACAAGTGTTTGAGTGGTTTAAACGATTTAAAGATGGCCGCGAAGACACCAGTGATGACACTCGCACTGGCAGACCATTGTCAGCATAAACTGATGCAAACATTGAAAAAATCGGTAAACTTGTTGGACAAGATCGCCGTTTAACAATCAGAGCAGTGTCTGAGTTAACAGGAGTTGACAAGGAAAGTGTTAGGCAGATTCTTCATGAAAGTTTCAACATGAACAAAGTGTGTTCAAAAATGGTTCCAAAGTGTCTCACAATTGAACAGAAGGAACGCCGAAGAATGATTTGTTCTGACATCCTGGGAAACATTGAAAGTGATCCCACCTTCTTACAAAATGTTATTACTTGCGATGAATCGTGGTTTTTTACTTACGATCCCGAAACTAAACGCCAATCGATGCATTGGAAAACTCCTGGTTCTCCACGACAAAAAAAAGCACGAATGTCAAAATCCAAATTCAAGGAATGATGATTGTTTTTTTTTTACATCAAAGGGATTGTGCACATTGATTGGGTACCAGAGGGACAAACAGTGAATCAGCATTACTACATTATCGTCCTGGCTACCCTACGTGAGCGAGTACGGAGAAAACGGAACGATTTGTGTAGAAAAAAGTCATGGATCCTTCACCAAGACAATGCCCCAGCTCACAGTGCGTTGTCAGTGAAGACGTTTTTGGCAAAACACAACATTCCCATCTTAGATCATCCACCCTACTCACCTGATTTGGCCCCCTGTGACTTTTTTCTTTTCCCTAAAGTCAAGTCAGCTTTGAAAGGAACTAGATTTGAGACTGTTGAAGCAATAAAAGAAAAAGCGACGGAAGTAATGTATGGACTTACCGAAAATGATATGCAGCATTGCTATGAACAGTGGAAAATTCGTATGGAGCGGTGTAGAGACCGAGGAGGAGAGTACATTGAAGGAGATAACATGAAATTGTAAATAATTGTAAATAAATGTTTTTTCCAGCATCAGTCCGGTTTTTTTCTAGCCGCACCTCGTATTCCGTAATGCATCTGCGAAGGAACGTACCTGGACTTCCCGCGAAATATTCTGCCTAGACTGTTCGAGAATGTACCGTTAGTTTCTGCGCGACAGACAACACCCCACTTCCGCATTACATTTCGCAGGCACCTCAAGAACATTTTACCCGAACAATGGATAGGACACAGAGTCCCTGTAACATGCCCTACTAGATCACTGGACTTAAATCCCTCGACTTTGACCTCTGGGTGCATCCGAAAAGCGTAGTTTATGCTGAACCGGTTCCTGATGTGCAGGCCGTTCAACAGCGTGTCCGTGACGCCTGAGCGCTATTCGGAGTGAGGCCGGAACGTGCGAAAGAGTGCGGCAATCCGTGTCACCACGTGTGAACGCGTGCACTGCGTCACGTGGAGGCAACTTTGAACATTTGAAGTGACGTGGATGCGATGCAGCTCTGTACTGTGTCCCATCACGATTTGTTGTAATTGCACGCGCACCGCCGTTTTCCCGACAAATGTTCATACTACATTTTTCCCTCCATTTCCAGTCATGAATCCGTTCCTGCAATTTGTCGGTTTTATTAATGTTCACCCTGTACATCTACAAGCCAAAACATCACGACCATTGCCCATGACTGCATGGTGGTGTTGTGGATACGTGACACGGTAATGAACTTACTAATGCGGTCATGAACGTGAGTAGCATTGTCTTTTTTTTGTAATACATGTTTCATGTCATGTATTACGGCATTGTATGTATGTATGTATGACGGCATTACCATCAAAGCGAATGGAAATTTGACAAACAACAAGCCGGAAGTCGAAAACATATTGAATAATCATTTCTTAAATGTCTAAGAGAAAATAGGATCTAAATGTTCATTAGAAGAAGCAAGGCAGGTAATGGAAGAGGCCTTCCCACACCATCTGATACAATTGAAATTCCTCCCACCTCTCCTTTTGAAATTAGGAAGATAATAAACTCTCTCAAGAATTAAAGCTCACGTGGAATTGATGGCATTTTCAGCAGGATAATAAAAGCTTGTTCCCAAGAGATAAGTGGGATTCTTAGCCACATATGTAATAGCTCTCTGAAGTAGGGTATTTTCACAGATAGACTAAAGTATGCCATTGTTAAACCACTGCATAAAAAGATGATACGTCTGATGTCAACAACTACCGCCCAATCTGTCTTCTGACTGCCTTATCCAAAATTCTTGAAAAAGTAATGTATTGTAGAGTAGCTTCACACCTTTGTAAAAATAAAGTTCTAACAAAATGTCAGTTTGGTTACCAGAAAGGTTTTTCAACGGAAAATGCTATATATGCTTTCACTAATGAAATATTAAATGCTCTGAGTAACCAGAAGTCACCCGTTGGGATTTTTTGTGATCTCTCAAAGGCTTTTGGTTGTGTAAATCATGGAATACTTCTAGATAAGCTCAAGTGCTGTGGTAAGAATGGGACAGTGCTCGAATAGTTTAAATCATACATAACTGGAGGAGTGCAGAAAGTTGAAATAATCAGTTCACATAATATGCAAAAAACTGGTGATTTCTCAAACTGGAGAACAATCAAGAATGGGGTACCACAAGGTTCGGTCTTGCGTCCTCTGCTGTTCTTAATATACACTCCTGGAAATGGAAAAAAGAACACATTGACACCGGTGTCTCAGACCCACCATACTTGCTCCGGACACTGCGAGAGGGCTGTACAAGCAATGATCACACGCACGGCACAGCGGACACACCAGGAACCGCGGTGTTGGCCGTCGAATGGCGCTAGCTGCGCAGCATTTGTGCACCGCCGCCGTCAGTGTCAGCCAGTTTGCCGTGGCATACGGAGCTTCATCGCAGTCTTTGACACTGGTAGCATGCCGCGACAGCGTGGACGTGAACCGTATGTGCAGTTGACGGACTTTGAGCGAGGGCGTATAGTGGGCATACGGGAGGCCGGGTGGACGTACCGCCGAATTGCTCAACACGTGGGGCGTGAGGTCTCCACAGTACATCGATGTTGTCGCCAGTGGTCGGCGGAAGGTGCACGTGCCCGTCGACCTGGGACTGGACCGCAGCGACGCACGGATGCACACCAAGACCGTAGGATCCTACGCAGTGCCGTAGGGGGCCGCACCGCCACTTCCCAGCAAATTAGGGACACTGTTGCTCCTGGGGTATCGGCGAGGACCATTCGCAACCGTCTCCATGAAGCTGGGCTACGGTCCCGCACACCGTTAGTCCGTCTTCCGTTCACGCCCCAACATCGTGCAGCCCGCCTCCAGTGGTGTCGCGACAGGCGTGAATGGAGGGGCGAATGGAGACGTGTCGTCTTCAGCGATGAGAGTCGCTTCTGCCTTGGTGCCAATGATGGTCGTATGCGTGTTTGGCGCCGTGCAGGTGAGCGCCACAATCAGGACTGCATACGACCGAGGCACACAGGGCCAACACCCGGCATCATGGTGTGGGGAGCGATCTCCTACACTGGCCGTACACCACTGGTGATCGTCGAGGGGACACTGAATAGTGCACGGTACATCCAAACCGTCATCGAACCCATCGTTCTACCATTCCTAGACCGGCAAGGGAACTTGCTGTTCCAACAGGACAATGCACGTCCGCATGTATCCCGTGCCACCCAACGTACTCTAGAAGGTGTAAGTCAACTACCCTGGCCAGCAAGATCTCCGGATCTGTCCCCCATTGAGCATGTTTGGGACTGGATGAAGCGTCGTCTCACGCGGTCTGCACGTCCAGCACGAACGCTGGTCCAACTGAGGCGCCAGGTGGAAATGGCATGGCAAGCCGTTCCACAGGACTACTTCCAGCATCTCTACGATCGTCTCCATGGGAGAATAGCAGCCTGCATTGCTGTGAAAGGTGGATATACACTGTACTAGTGCCGACATTGTGCATGCTCTGTTGCCTGTGTCTATGTGCCTGTGGTTCTGTCAGTGTGATCATGTGATGTATCTGACCCCAGGAATGTGTCAATAAAGTTTCCCCTTCCTGGGACAATGAATTCACGGTGTTCTTATTTCAATTTCCAGAAGTGTATATTAATGACTTGCCATTCTATATTCACTAAGATGCAAAGCTGGTACTTTTTGCCGATGATACAAGTATGGCTATCACACACAATAGACGAGAATTAACTGGTGAAATCGTAAACGATGTTCTTCAGAAAATCATTAAGTGGTTCTCTGCAAATGGGCTCTCAATAAACTTTGACAAAACACAGTACATAAAGTTCCACACAGTAAATGGAATGACACCATTAATAAAGTTAGACTTCAATCAGAAATCGGTAGCTAAGATAGAATATTCAAAATTTATAGGTGTATATATTGATGAGGAGTTGAACTGAAAAAAAAAACACACTGAAGATCTGCTGAAACGTTTGAGTTTAGCTACTTATGCTATAAGGGTCATTGCAAATTTTGGCGATATACACATCAGTAAATTAGCTTACCACGCCTATTTTCATTCTCTGCTTTCGTATGGCATCATATTCTGGGGTAACTCATCACTAAGTAAAAGAGTGTACATTGCACAAAAGCGTGTAACCAGAATAATTGCTGGAGCTCATCCAAGATCATCCTGCAGACACTTATTTAAAGAGCTAGAGATCTTCACTGTAGCCTCATAATATATATATTCACTTATGAAATTTGTTATTAACAATCCGAACGAATTCAAAAGTAATAGCAGTGTACATGGCTACAACACTAGGAGAAAGGATGATCTTCACTACTCAAGGTTAAATCTAACTTTGGCTCAGAAGGGGGTAAATTATGCTGCCACAGAAGTCGTTGGTCACTTACCTAACAGCATCAAAAGTCTGACAGATAACCATATAGCATTTAAAAGGAAATTAAAAGAATTTCTTAATGGCAACTCCGTCTACTCATTAGATGACTTTTTGGATATAGTAGGTGGGCAATTCCCCCACCCCCACAAAAAAATTAAAAATATTAAGTGTCATCTAATATTTTGTGTAAGGTAATATCTTGTATAGAAACCTTTTATTAACCTGACACGTTCCACAAAACTACGAAGTGTCGTATTCATGATCTATGGAACAAGTACTAATCTAATCTAATCTAATCTATTATGATGGGTGTTTTCAGTTCTGTCTTTGTGTGTTGTCCAAGTAACGGAAGCTGGGATCAAGTGGTGGGACAGTGGTGTATGTACATTCATATACTATATAGAATAGGGAATAATCCAAATGAAGGTGAGCAGGAATTGTGAAGATGTCGGAGAGGTAGGATACAAAGCAATTAGCTCTGCTGAAGATATCAAGTAGGGGTTGGTTACTGCCTAGCAGAGGTTAACGAAGAATGGAATTGCTGCCTGTGACTAGGTGAAAAGCTTTCCAGTACCCGGAGGGGTTAACAAGGAATGTAGCCTTCAGTTTGGTGCACGTTTAATGCATGTTCCATTTGCTGAAAGAAATTCACTAATTGAAAGTTCACAATGCTGTTACTAATTTTCAGTGACTGATTACTTAAAACAGTTTAAAGATGGTTGCCAGAATATCACATTAGAATCAGTGTGGTTTGCTTCCGTGTTATTATTTTGAATACAAAGTACTTTTAACTAAGTTTCTTTCAAATTCTCAGTAAATTTCAGCATCCAAATCAAATTAACTTCTTCAGAGCTTGGCAACCATAATAACTTAGACATAATATTTCTTCAGGGGGTTTAATAAGTAAGACACAATCATCTCGTTCCCTGCACTTGCAACTCTGCTATCCTACGGATGGGTTTATTCACAGTATGCCGGCCATGGTGGTCGAGCGGTTCTAGGCGCTACAGTCTGGAACTGCGCGACCGCTACGGTCGCAGGTTCGAATCCTGCCTCGGGCATGAATGTGTGTGTGATGTCCTTAGGTTAGTTAGTTTTAAGTAGTTCTAAGTTCTAGGGGACTGATGATCTCAGAAGTTAAGTCCCATAGTGCTCAGTGCAATTTGAACCATTTATTCACAGTATCAAAAAGATACTGAAGGGAGGCAGTGTTATGATTAAAACAGTGTTCTTGTAAAAGCGAGTGCATTTTACGATTGAGTCCCTGCATCCATCAGGTACTTCGGCATCAGTAGTCGATCGCCTTAATTGTTTAACAACAATCCATGTGGCACGCACACGGTTCAGTTCATCAGGTTAGGTGATAATAATATCGTTAGTTGGCTGAGTAAATGCAATAGAAGTATTCCAGTGAATGGTGGAGCGAAACTTTCGCGTGCACTGATAATTTTTGAGAAGGCTAAAATTACGATTGGTGCTGCAGCCAATGGCACGCGCCAGGACTACGCAGGCGACAGCTACAGCGCCCGCTTTCGCGCAGTTTTCGTTATTCACCATACTTCGTGCATTTAAACGATATTAACTTATGCAGCAGACAAGACCAACGGTAGAAAATAATAACTGTTAAATAAGAAACCTGAAGCAATTATACTCAATTTGTCGCCACTTAAAAGCACAGATTGACTTCATGTAAAATCGTGAGGCTTTTATCACACGCTGTATACCCCATAATCATCCATAAATTCAGTCACGTATTCTTCCAGTTCTATTGCAATGGGATAATAAGTAAAATTTCTTTACTTGCTGTCCTTTCTGGTGCTGCCATTGTAATGTCCAGGAGTGTACAATGTAATGTGCTGCGACTGCTTCATGCTGTAGCCATAGTGTACTACGCAAAGAAGTTAGAACTGTGTTCTGCAGTTCTGTAAGTGTGGTATAGACAGATATATGAAGTAAGCTCTGTCAAGCAGTTCTGTAAGTGCGGTATGCAGAAACCGATGGTAAACTGTTCCAGTTAATCCTGCTATTAGAAATACGTGGCCTACATGATGTTTACGAACTGTTCCAGCCCAAATCTTCACGAATAATCTTCCTTAGTGAGTCTAACAGCGATGGCACATGGGATTTGTAGTCCCATATACGACCATTCCAGCTGTGGAAATGAAAGGCAAGCTAATGTAGAGTTCATCAATGAGTAACTCGCATATGGAAAGATGAATTATTAGTATTTTAATGAAGAAATTATGTATCAATTCCTATTATATTTGAGAAATCGGCTGGTGGTGGTGCCTGTCCTGCACCTTCAAAGGGTGGTAGAAGTTTGGGCTGCACTCGTGTAATATCCTACGTAACCTGTAGCTGTAACACCTGCTACAGAACTCGTACTTACTGGTGGTGTTACTCTCAAAACCCGATGTTTCCACGTCACACCTCCTACAGCTAACATGTTGAGGTGAAGATTCTGTGTTTCTTGAAGACTTTGTAATGAACAGCAAATGTAATGCGGTGTGGATCTCTCCCTCTAGGAAACTAGTACTCACTGATAAGATAAGCGTCTCTTCCAACGGCTTTCGTTCCATCATAACACATAATCACGCTCAAGCAAATTGTAGTCGTAATTGATCTAAGGTCTCACATGTACACAAAAACTGGTAACGCTCAGTGAACGCTTAGAAGAAGAAAAGCAACTGACTACGTGTTGGATCAGTCCATTCTGTGCCACGTTAAACGCACCGCAATTATGTGTATAATTTGTAAAGGATCAATTATTAGAATTTATTCATTCCTCAACATTTGTTCCCGAGGCACTACAACACTCTGCGTATTTAAATTACTGGCCCTAACGTCTTCAGTTTTACGAACCAATTGATGATAGTATTTTCCTAAGCATAAAGATACTGTAGTTTACTCTTTTCTCCTGCTTGGCATTTAGTGTCTCGTGACCGTTCGTCATTATATATGAGTTTCTGCCTGTATTGGGAGATGGTGACTGAAGCCCTAGCTGTTGATTGCTCCAAACCCAAGTAACCATCAAACTACACTCCTGGAAATTGAAATAAGAACACCGTGAATTCATTGTCCCAGGAAGAGGAAACTTTATTGACACATTCCTGGGGTCAGATACATCACATGATCACACTGACAGAACCACAAGCACATAGACACAGGCAACAGAGCATGCACAATGTCGGCACTAGTACAGTGTATATCCACCTTTCGCAGCAATGCAGGCTGCTATTCTCCCATGGAGACGATCGTAGAGATGCTGGATGTAGTCCTGTGGAACGGCTTGCCATGCCATTTCCACCTGGCGCCTCAGTTGGACCAGCGTTCGTGCTGGACGTGCAGACCGCGTGAGACGACGCTTCATCCAGTCCCAAACATGCTCAATGGGGGACAGATCCGGAGATCTTGCTGGCCAGGGTAGTTGACTTACACCTTCTAGAGCACGTTGGGTGGCACGGGATACATGCGGACGTGCATTGTCCTGTTGGAACAGCAAGTTCCCTTGCCGGTCTAGGAATGGTAGAACGATGGGTTCGATGACGGTTTGGATGTACCGTGCACTATTCAGTGTCCCCTCGACGATCACCAGTGGTGTACGGCCAGTGTAGGAGATCGCTCCCCACACCATGATGCCGGGTGTTGGCCCTGTGTGCCTCGGTCGTATGCAGTCCTGATTGTGGCGCTCACCTGCACGGCGCCAAACACGCATACGACCATCATTGGCACCAAGGCAGAAGCGACTCTCATCGCTGAAGACGACACGTCTCCATTCGTCCCTCCATTCACGCCTGTCGCGACACCACTGGAGGCGGGCTGCACGATGTTGGGGCGTGAGCGGAAGACGGCCTAACGGTGTGCAGGACCGTAGCCCAGCTTCATGGAGACGGTTGCGAATGGTCCTCGCCGATACCCCAGGAGCAACAGTGTCCCTAATTTGCTGGGAACTGGCGGTGCGGTCCCCTACGGCACTGCGTAGGATCCTACGGTCTTGGCGTGCATCCGTGCGTCGCTGCGGTCCGGTCCCAGGTCGACGGGCACGTGCACCTTCCGCCGACCACTGGCGACAACATCGATGTACTGTGGAGACCTCACGCCCCACGTGTTGAGCAATTCGGAGGTACGTCCACCCGGCCTCCCGCATGCCCACTATACGCCCTCGCTCAAAGTCCGTCAACTGCACATACGGTTCACGTCCACGCTGTCGCGGCATGCTACCAGTGTTAAAGACTGCGATGGAGCTCCGTATGCCACGGCAAACTGGCTGACACTGACGGCGGCGGTGCACAAATGCTGCGCAGCTAGCGCCATTCGACGGCCAACACCGCGGTTCCTGGTGTGTCCGCTGTGCCGTGCGTGTGATCATTGCTTGTACAGCCCTCTCGCAGTGTCTGGAGCAAGTGTGGTGGGTCTGACACACCGGTGTCAATGTGTTCTTTTTTCCATTTCCAGGAGTGTATAATGGGAGGAAAAAGCAATTTGCAGTTCATGTCACATAAAATGATACAGCTATAGAATTCGCCTACAGTACTTCTGGATCGATAGAGTTATTCGCTAATTTTATTTGAACCAGAATGCATTTTTGCCGTCTTTTTGAAATGATTCCACGAGGTTAAAATCTCATCCAGTATTGAAACACATAATCACACTCGTGTGTTTTAGCATTATAAGTGATTTTAACGTCGCGATGAGCTATCACATCAGCTGTGCTAGTTGCAACGTTTTAATTTAATATAAAACACCTGCGCTCGGAAGTACTAGCCTACTGGCATATTTCACATGCAGCACGTACAATCATTCTATAGTTTCCTGGATTATTTAATGCTCCTTGCAACGATTCATTTTCCTTTTATTTTCAGCACTCTTGCACAATGTCGGCCTCTGGAAATTTTCAGGTACCTAGATACGTTTGATCAACTAAAATCTGCGTACGAAAATATTTCCATACTGATCTCTTCCACAATCGCTGTAAAAGCAAGAGTGTTCCAGTAACTTGGTTACTACGATATTGCGACAGAATATCTATTGATTTCTTTCGATTTCGAATATATGCATCACTTCGAGCACAGAATGCCACTGAACACTCCAGAAGAACTGGCTGCCCATATTACTGAAGCTTCTCGATCTTTTGTTTGTAGTGTGCTAGACATCATTAGTATAATGGTGTCTCTTATATGTTTGTGTTATGCACTGTAAGTAGTTTAAACAACATCTCTAATATAGCAAACCTGTGAATCTACCTTCATACATTTGTATGAACAAATGTTAGTGAAACTTTAAACAATGATGTTACACTGAAATATGAGTTCATCATATGAGTTTCAAGTCAATATCCTCTACAGTTTTAGAGATTAAAAATTTTCTTAAAACACAAAATTTTCAGTAGTTAAAAGTAAATTATAATTATCATATTTTATAATGTGTGAGGTGAGGGGGACGTTTATGTGAAGAAGGAATCTTGATTCCGTGAGTCATTAAGAGTGTCTGAGCATGTACGTAATGTTTAGTTACAGTAGAGTGGGTCACGTACACTGAGTGGAAGGAAAAATGTTAAAACAGTGTGAAATTATATCAGAGAACCAACATCTTAGCGTCAGTCCATACGAAGAATAAAAACATGGATATCTGAAGTTATTTTGGCATTTTAGAAATAATTATTTGGCGTTAACATGAATTACGTGTAAGAGTTATGACTGGTCAGTTAGGGGATTTCCTTATTTATGTGATGACATGTACAACTCGCATGGGCTGTCATTAGAATCAGCCAAAGTAGAACGTGTTTCTGAGTTCTTGGCCGGGAGAGGTATAACACGGGTTGCAATAGGGAGTCGCAATCTAGCCACCAGTGTGTAAGGTTGTGTGATTTTGTTGAAATGTTTCAAATATGCGTTTTGAGGGGAACAACGAGATCATGGATACTCAAACGTTGGTTTTTTTATGGTATCTGATTTGGATAATTGATCTGATAAGTTATTTTGATGAAGTGAAACAGGGCTTTCTTATTACATGTCGTAGCTATATGTGGCATGTTATACAGATGACGATTAAAGACTGTGTAAATTTTTGGCGAATGTAACAAAATATTGGTACTGAATGAAATTAGACGTTTTATTAACTGAATAGGTCAGGATTTGCTAAAAGAAAAATGGCTCTGAGCACTATGGGACTTAACATCTTAGGTCATCAGTCCCCTAGAACTTAGAACTACTTAAACCTAACTAACCTAAGGTTAGTTTCACTAACATTTGTTCATACAAATGTATGAAGGTAGATTCACAGGTTTGCTATATTAGAGATGTTGTTTAAACTACTTAAAGAGAAGCGGCTAGGAGAAAGCCAACACTCTCCGCTCTGCCAGACAATGAGTCCGCCTACATCCGCAAATCTGCTATTTAATTTCTCAAGCACTTTTGCGACATATGTAAAAACATCAGCATTACAGCATTACAGCATTACAGCAACACCGCACATGACGACATCAGTGTTATAATGCATTGGAAACAATAGGTTACGATCTTCAAAAGAGTAAAAGCTCTATGTATGTGAACCCCCAGAGCACTTTGCGAAACTCTGCTACACGACGCTTTCGTTACGGAAGCACAGTGGATGAATCGAACTAACAAACCTAAGGACAGCACACAACACCCAGCCATCACGAGGCAGAGAAAATCCCTGACCCCGCCGGGAATCGAACCCGGGAACCCGGGCGTGGGAAGCGAGAACGCTACCGCACGACCACGAGATGCGGGCTGCTAAAAGAAGATCGTGACTTCGATATAACTATTGACTGTCAGTGCGAATCTCGCATGTGCAGTTAAAATAAATCTCTAAATAGTAATCTTTAAAAATACGCCATAGACTTTTAGTTGCAGTTAGGGTACGAACTTGGAAGCAATTTCTTAATTTGACTCTTTAGAGAATACGCATTGTTTAGTCTTTCAGGCATTTATTTCAGGTAACGGAAAACCTAATCCTGAGTGGCAGAATGAACTCGCAGCTATTTCAGAGGAAATGTGATACAGTCTAGGGACACACGCAATGCAGTTTTTCGCAGATTTTTTTTGCCGATGAACTTCGTGTATCGCCCTAGCAGTGGAATGTGTGGTGCTTACTGAGGGGGGTGAAACAGTCTTTTGCAGCATTACAGCAACACCACACATGACGACATCAGTGTTATAATGCACTGGAAACAATAGGTTACGATCTTCAAAAGAGTAAAAGCTCTATGTATGTGAACCCCCAGAGCACTTTGCGAAACTCTGCTACACGACGCTTTCGTTACGGAAGCACAGTGGATGAATCGAACTAACAAAAAGAAGAAGCAAAAAGCAAAGCTTTTATCTGCACCTTGCAGCTTGCTCTGGATTGTCTTAAAGAGAAGCGGCTAGGAGAAAGCCGACACTCTCCGCTCTGCCAGACAATGAGTCCGCCTACATCCGCAAATCTGCTATTTAATTTCTCAAGCACTTTTGCGACATATGTAAAAACATCGAAAAATTATTGTTTCTAACATTTAAATGTGTGATGAATGTAAAGGTAAACGCTCCATAACTTTTATTTCCGTGAACGTACAGATTCTATGTTGTTTCCGTTGAACGACTATAGATCATTCAGTGTGTAGTAAATTCAGACCTTCTTGTGATACGTCAAATATGGCAGTGTTTCGTGTAGATGATTGCGATGTGATATTTTTTCTGTTTTCTACTACCGAACACCAGCGCATAATACTATCATTTCCATTTTTTTTTTTGCCGCCTCCTGTTCAAAGTCCAGTGCTGAAAGTTCTTTGCATCCAAATCAATACCAGCTACATCCGCAACAATTTCCATCGTGTTAACGTGATTATGCGACATCTGTGCGAGACGCTGGCAACTAAAAGTAATCACAAACGAATATTTGCTGCACCAGTTTTTCCAGACGTACAACATTTTATCATCTTTCTGGAGCTTGGATTGCAAGATATGATGTACGGAATTCTAGATTCTGACTTCTGATAGCACTTCTATATTAATCAGACATTAAATCGATTCTGTCTGTAGAATACAATGCTAATTACACTACTGGCCATTAAAATTACTACACCACATAGAAAACGTGCTACACACGCGAAATTTAACCGACAGGAAGACGATGCTATAGTATGCAAATGATTAACTTTTCAGAGCATTCACACAAGGTTGGCGCCGATGGCGACACCTACAACGTGCTGACATGAGGAAAGTTTCCAACCGATTTCTCATACACAAACAGCAATTGACCAGCGTTGCGCGGTGAAACGTTGTTGTGATGCCTCGTGTAAGGAGGAGGAATGCGTACCATCACGTTTCCGACTTTGATACAGGTCGGATTGTAGCCTATCGCGATTGCGGTTTGTCGTATCGCGACATTGTTGCTCGCGTTGGTCGAGATCCAATGACTGTTAGCAGAATATGGAATCGGTGGGTTCAGGAGAGTAATACGGAACGCCGTGCTGGATCCCAACGGCCTCATATCACTAGTAGTCGAGATGACAGGCATCTTATCCGCATAGCTGTAACGGATCGTGCAGCCACGTCTCGATCCCTGAGTCAACAGATGGGGACGTTTGCACGACATTAACCATCTGCACGAACAGTTCGACGACGTTTGCAGCAGCATGGACTATCAGCTCGGAGACCATGGCTGCGGTTACCCATGACGCTGCATCACAGACAGGAGCACCTGCGATGGTGTACTCAACGACGAACCTGGGTGCACGAATGACGAAACGTCATTTTTTCGGATGAATCCCGGTTCTGTTTACAGTATCATGATGGTAGCATCCATGTTTGGCGACATCACGGTGAACGCACATTGGAAGCGTGTATTCGTCATCGCCATACTGGCGTATCACCCGGCTTGATGGTATGGGGTGCCACCGGTTACACGTCTCGGTCACCTCTTGTTCGCATTGTCGGCACTTTGAACAGTGGACGTTACATTTCAGATGTGTTACGACCCGTGGCTCTACCCTTCTTTCTATCCCTGCGAAACCCTACTGTTCTGCAGGATAATGCACGACCGCGTGTTGCAGCTCCTGTACGGGCCTTTCTGGATACAGAAAATGTTCGACCGCTGCCCTGGCTAGCACATTCTCCAGATCTCTCAGCAATTGAAAACGTCTGGTCAATGGTGGCCGAGCAACTGGCTCGTCACAGTAAGCCAGTCACTAGTCTTGATGAACTGTGGTATCGTGTCGAAACTGCATGGGCAGCTGTACCTGTAGACGCCACCTAATCTCTGTTTGACTCAATGCCCAGGCGTATCAAGGCCGTTATCACGGCCAGAGGTGGTTGATCTGGGTACTGATTTCTCAGGATCTATGTACGCAAGTTGCGTGAAAATGTAATCACATGTCAGTTCTAGTAGAATATATTTGTCCAATGAATACCCGTTTATCATCTGCATTTCTTCTTAGTGTAGCAATTTTAATGGCCAGTAGTGTATGTTTGAAGCGTCAATACGATACAATTTAAAGTGGGAAATCAGTGGATATTTTTCACTATGAATGCACAAAATTAATGGTGGTGAATTTACCGTTTATACAAGGAGTTGTCAAATGGAAACGAGACAGACGACAAAAGTAAGTATACTGTTTATTATTTCAAAAGTAATCTCAAGTACCTGTAACACGTTTGTGAGAAAACGGTCAGTGCCTTTATGGAAAAATGTTTGCGGATGATGTCTATGGAACGATGATTCTACCCGGCCGTGGGCCACTTCGTCCGAAGCAAATCGACGACCACGAATGTCTTTCTGCCGGTCAGGGTGGCCGAGCGGTTCTAGGCGCTACAGTCTGGAACCGCGCGACCGCTACTGTCGCAGGTTCGAATCCTGCCTCGGGCATGGATGTGTGTGATGTCCTTAGGTTAGTTAGGTTTAAGTAGTTCTAAGTTCTAGGGGACTGATGACCTCAGAAGTTAAGTCCCATAGTGCTCAGAGCCATTTGAACCATTTGAATGTCTTTCTCCAGAAATTCAAAAATATCGAAATCGCACGGGAATCGAAACGACCTTGGCAGAATTTGTGGAATAAAAGTATTAACAGTTTGGGCTATTACTTTTGCAATAATAAACAGTTTGCTTAATTTTTCCATACGTCTCGTTTTCATTTGACTACCCCTTATAAATAGTTTTGCAGCACAGACCGGTCCAGTGAAACGAAGATTCAAGTCTTGCATCAGTAGGCAGGAATGTGGAGCGACTACAAAAACCTCACATCTCGGAACTTCCCTCGGCTGAGGTACTGCTGGTGCATCCAGTTGGAAGATTTCTTCTTCTCCACCTAAAAACAGCTGGTAGTCAGTACAGAAAGCTATAAACTCGTAGGAAAGTTCCCACTTGCCTGGAAAGTAGGATTTCAACCGACAAAAGTTCTATAGTACCTTCTGTACTTAGGTTGCTAGAAGGTACAGAGAATACTGTGAAAAGTATTCTGCTTCCCGCAATAACAAAGCCTTATGATTTACAAGTGTTTTGCTTTTATTTAAGACACGTATGTTACGCGCTATTAGCGTATCAGTAAGCGAAACATTCAAGCCATCAGTAGTGGATCGTATAATTTATTTAGGATTCATTCAGATCTGGAGTAGTCATTAACAAGCTTTTGAAAATACCAGCATATCCTTGTACTACTGGATAAATAAATAATCCGCCAATAAACTAAAATATCTGAAATGACGCTTTCACTTCGCAGCAGAGAGCATATTGTAGTGAAATTGAAGAGATTCTTTACGCCGATTTCTCCTTTCAATTGTTACTTTCGCATTATATAGTAGAGCATTGATTATCCGACCTAAACCGGCCGCGGCAAGGTCGGATAAGCGGGAAGGTCGGATAACAAGGAAAATAATGCAAAAACACACAAAAATTAAACTAAAGTAGGTCAAATGAATTAAACATTTAATACAATACAAATCAAATTAGACTGAGTAGATATTTACTGTGTGAAGAAGTTAGTAATTGCCTGTTGTTTGAGCGCTGTTTACCGTTTTTTTGATGCTAAATCACGCAGTCTCTTAAGAAGTAAAACCTCGGTAGACGATGTTTCCTCCAGTTGCTCTACATATTTTAAAGCAGTTTCTAAGGCCTTGTGTCCTTCGTTGTGAGAAATCTTGGGCGCACTTTCCTCCACTACATCCGCTTCTTCGTCTTCTACTTTTCGTTTACCAGGTTGACTATTTCTTCATCTGTCACTTCAAATTCCTCATCTTGGACAATCCATTCATTTATGTCATCTTCTGTGGCGTCAGCACATCCCGGAACTTTTCGTAACAATGAAAGCAGGGTAGTATTTTCTGGTTCGGTCTGCTGCTGTAGATTTTCATCATCTGGAGAATTTTCTTGATTTTCCTGTAGGAAAATTTTCCAGGATTTTGCAGTTGTATTTGCTCCAACAGTCTGCCAGGATTGTGTCACGTCATAAGCTACGTCTTTCAAATTGATACGGCGCAACTGCTCTAGCATGTCTTCTCCCTTGTCCATAGCATTAATTAAAAAGGAAAGCAAGTTTCTGTGGTCGTTTCTCTTCAGTGTCTCTAAGGTCCCTTGGTCCATAGGCTGACATAAGGATGTGACATTTGGAGGCAAAAACATAGCCTTTATAAAATGGCTCTGAGCACTATGCGACTTAACTTCTGAGGTCATCAGTCGCCTAGAACTTAGAACTAATTAAACCTAACTAACCTAAGGACATCACACACATCCATGCCCGAGGCAGGATTCGAACCTGCGACCGTAGCGGTCACTCGGTTCCAGACTGTAGCGCCTAGAACCGCACGGCCACAGCGGCCGGCTGGCCGTTATATCTTGATCTTGAGGCTCATTTTCATTAGGATGACAAGTGGCACTGTCTAGAAGCAACAGTGCTTTGCGGGGCAAGTTCTTGGCTTTCAAAAACTTTTCAGTTTGAGGCACGAACTCTTTAAAAAACCATTCTTTAAAAATGTCTGAGCTCATCCAAGCATTTTTTGTTGTTGTAATATTTCACCGGTAAGGCATTTTAGATACATTTTTAAACGCTCTCGATTTTTTTTGGCTTACCTATCATAGACAGTTTCATTTTCAAATTTGCTGTGGCGTTACTGTATGCAAGAAATGTAACTCTTTCTTTGCTACGTTTGTAGCCTGGCGCTGCCTTTTCGGTCTTTGACGCTAGTATTTTTTTTCCCGTAACACTTTGTAATTGAGACTAATCTCGTCGCAGTTAAAAATTTGATCGCCTGTTAAGTTTTCCTTGTCCAATACCTTGTGAAGTTTATTCCTAAACAACTGAACAGCTTCAAAATTTGCTGAAAGCTTTTCACTACAGACATTAAGTTGCCGCATTCCGTATCTCTTCGTCCATCTATCGAGCCAGCATAAACTACAGGGTGTTTCAAAAATGACCGGTATATTTGAAACGGCAATAAAAACTAAACGAGCAGCGATAGAAATACACCGTTTGTTGCAATATGCTTGGGACAACAGTACATTTTCAGGCAGACAAACTTTCGAAATTACAGTAGCTACAATTTTCAACAACAGATGGCGCTGCGGTCTGGGAAACTCTATAGTACGATATTTTCCACATATCCACCATGCGTAGCAATAATATGGCGTAGTCTCTGAATGAAATTACCCGAAACCTTCGACAACGTGTCTGGCGGAATGGCTTCACATGCAGATGAGATGTACTGCTTCAGCTGTTCAATTGTTTCTGGATTCTGGCGGTACACCTGGTCTTTCAAGTATCCTCACAGAAAGAAGTCACAGGGGTTCATGTCTGGCGAATAGGGAGGCCAATCCACACCGCCTCCTGTATGTTTCGTATAGCCCAAAGCACTCACGCGATCATCGAAATATTCATTCAGGAAATTAAAGACGTCGGCCGTGCGATGTGGCCGGGCACCATCTTGCATAAACCACGAGGTGTTCGCAGTGTCGTCTAAGGCAGTTTGTACCACCACAAATTCACGAAGAATGTCCAGATAGCGTGATGCAGTAATCGTGTCAGATCTGAAAAATGGGCCAATGATTCCTTTGGAAGAAATGGCGGCCCAGACCAGTACTTTTTGAGGATGCGGGGACGATGGGACTGCAACATGGGGCTTTTCGGTTCCCCATATGCGCCAGTTCTGTTTATTGACGAAGCCGTCCAGGTAAAAATATGCTTCGTCAGTAAACCAAATGCTGCCCACATGCATATCGCCGTCATCAATCCTGTGCACTATATCGTTAGCGAATGTCTCTCGTGCAGCAATGGTAGCGGCGCTGAGGGGTTGCCGCGTTTGAATTTTGTATGGATAGAGGTGTAAACTCTAGCGCATGAGACGATACGTGGACGTTGGCGTCATTTGGACCGCAGCTGCAACACGGCGAACGGAAACCCGAGGCCGCTGTTGGATCACCTGCTGCACTAGCTGCGCGTTGCCCTCTGTGGTTGCCATACGCAGTCGCCCTACCTTTCCAGCACGTTCATCCGTCACGTTCCCAGTCCGTTGAAATTTTTCAAACAGATCCTTTATTGTATCGATTTTCGGTCCTTTGGTTACATTAAACCTCCGTTGAAAACTTCGTCTTGTTGCAACAACACTGTGTTCTAGGCGGTGGAATTCCATCACCAGAAAAATCCTCTGTTCTAAGGAATAAACCATGTTGTCTACAGCACACTTGCACGTTGTGAACAGCACACGCTTACAGCAGAAAGACGACGTACAGAATGGCGCACCCACAGACTGCGTTGTCTTCTATATCTTTCACATCACTTGCAGCGCCATCTGTTGTTGAAAATTGTAACTACTGTAATTTCGAAAGTTTGTCCGCCTGAAAATGTACTGTTGTCCCAAGCATATTGCAACAAACGGTGTATTTCTATCGCTGCTCGTTTAGTTTTTATTGACGTTTCAAATATACCGGTCATTTTTGAAACACCCTGTAGCTGTAAAATCAGGTTGACCATTGTTTAGTTCGTTACGAAACTTTAAGGCATTTTCCTGCAAAACAGGTCCCGACATGGGTACACCTTTATCTCTATGTTGAGTAAACCATAGGAACAAAGCTTCACTTACGTTTTCATAATCACATATTTTCATGGTTTTCCAATCTTCCAAAACAGCTGAGGTTGCTCGCTGAGAACACCACTTCTCAATTTCACTGCGGTTCCTTTTCCAGTCTCCAACTGTTGTTTTCCCGACGCTATAATCTTGCGCCACTTTTAATAAAGTTTCACCATTGTCTTTTCTTTTTAAAGCTTTAAGTTTTTCTTCCATTGAAACGACCACCTTTTTCCGTTTTGAAGCCATCACCACAAATTTTTACAATAAACAAAGTGCAACACGTCCAATCCACTACAGATCTAAATTAGCACTGAAGAGTGAGGAGTAGTAGACGGCGGGAATGAACTGGGTATCAACAAACAACACGTTAGTCACTGATCTGTCGTCGGCTGGCGCACGGCCGGCGCTGTGAAAGGGTCGGGTAACACAGGAGCTTGGATAACCGAAGACTGGATAATCGAGACACTATTGTACCAGTGATACAGTGTGCGAAAAGCACTTCTCTAAAGGCTGCTTGTTACTTTGGATGACCTGGTCGTCTACGGGACGTAAGAAGCTGAATCTTCCCTATTTCCTGCCCCTCACTTGACTAAAATCTAGTATTTCTCTTCTGCTGTTCAAAAATGGTTCAAATGGCTCTGAGCACTATGGGACTTAACATCTGTGGTCATCAGTCCCCTAGAACTTAGAACTACTTAAACCTAACTAACCTAAGGACATCACACACATCCATGCCCGAGGCAGGATTCGAACCTGCGACCGTAGCAGTCGCGCGGTTCCGGACTGAGCGCCTAGAACCGCTTTTTTTTTGTGGTAACAGGAAGGCAGGGTAAACAAACAATCTTTAGTCGTACAATTGTGCTGTCCTAGGGATAAGAAAAGTATCGGGACAGCAAAAACAATTTGGAAACCATAAAATCAACGCATAGGCCGCCCTCTTTTTTTTTCTTTTTTTTTGTAACAGGTTGAAAGTAAATGACAATCATAGTCACGGGCGGGAGTGAAAATGAAGTTATCATCTGCATCACAATCCCTGCAGCACGCGGTGTCGCATCATAAACCTGGCAGAAAGCCATATAATCCTGACCATTTCTGCCAGTGTGGGCGGTATTTATTTCTCCTGTGTCTACCATGCGAAGGACCATTATCTGAGGCGGTTTCGGTGTTTACCATCGATGTGTGTGTGTTTTTTCTTTTTTTTTTCGCGTTAACATAATGCAGTCATAACTGGCGCCAACAGGTAGGGGCCAGTTTTCTTCTCAGTGTGCTATAGGCCAATGTAATTGAACCGCGCAGTACTGTCTCTAGTCGTTCTGCTGCAGGAGTCTTCCCAGTTCTGGGACACCCCAGCTGGCGGGCGGATTGTGAAAAACACTTCCCACCCCTAGAACTTAGAACTACTTAAACCTAACTAACCTAAGGACATCACACATATCCATGCCCGAGGCAAGATTCGAACCTGCGACCGTAGCAGTCGCGCGGTTCCGGACTCAGCGCCTAGAACCGCGAGACCACCGCGGCCGGCCACAATGAACATTGCTACTTGTTACGCAGCTAAAGAATTCGCCGAGTCTTCAATCAAGATAATTAGATACTTCGTAAAATCAGTGGCCGGCCTTCTGCTGTTTTGTGAGAAAGAGGAGCAGTGCCAAATGCTTTACGTCTCTGGTGTAACGGTTATAATCTCTGGATGCCGACGTGATGGTCGTAGATTTGACTCCCGCCCTTTACAACGACTTACAGTTTCAGATTTGTAATTTCTGAAAGTTTCTGGGACTTACTTACTTGTGTATTATTGGAATTTACTGGAACGTTCGATGTATGTGTAAACAGGAGCACTCGAAAGGCTGTGATATCAACTAAATACTTAAGGTATATATAGTATCTTTCTGATATATCCGAAAGAATAGACACACAAACACACACACGACCTCTTTAGTGCGGATGCACACCAGGCTCGAATTCTTACGGGAATCGACGAAATGCCGCGAGTAATGAGGATAATGGGCTAGGGCCACTACATTAGTAGTGTGCGGATAAGTTGAGAATTTGGGTCTGATAGGAGATGTTCCATGGTAGCCCGTGCAGCTGCGATGGCCACTGTGTCCGGATAACACAGTGGTCGGAGCATCTGCCTAGTAAGCAGGAGAAGGGGTTCGAATCCCTCTCCGGGACAAATTTTCAATCTGCTCGCAGCCAGCGTCTGTAATTCAGTTGTGTCTAAATATCTAGGGAGTGTAAATGATTAATGGAAAATCTCATATAAAGATGTGAAACAAATACTAACAAAGAGGTAGAGGGGCTGGCCAGTACTTACCTCAGCTCAGTACAGCCGATAGATACACAAAAAACAGAACCGAAAATTTACGTTCCTAGCTTTCGGAACAAATGTTCCTTCATCAGGGAGGAGAGAGGGGAAAGAAAGGGAAGAAGGGAAAGTGGATTCAGTTACTCACAACCCAGGTTATGAAGCAACAGGGAAAGGAAAACAGGGAGGGTAGCAAGGTTCAAATGGTTCAAATGGCTCTGAGCACTATGCGACTTAACTTCTGAGGTCATCAGTCGCCTAGAACTTAGAACTAATTAAACCTAACTAACCTAAGGACATCACACACATCCACGCCCGAGGCAGGATTCGAACCTGCGACAGGAGCGGTCGCTCGGCTCCAGACTGTAGCGCCTAGAACCGCACGGCCACTCCGGCCGGGGTAGCAAGTATGGAGGCATGGTTGTCAGAGGGAAGCCAAAGATATTCTACTGTAAGTACTGTGCCAGCTTCAAACCAAAGAGGATGCATACAGAAGTAAAGAGGTATACATTATAAAGATAAACACAACTATGTAGGATGAAAAGATGCATGAATGGCTAAAGAGGAAAGGGAAAGAGGAGAAGACTGAAGAGTAAATGGGAGTGAGGTTGTTTAACGTAGGTTCAGTCCAGGGGGATGGCGGGATGAAAGGATGTGTTGGAGTGCAAGTTCCCATCTCCGCAGTTCAGAGGGACTGGTGTTGGGTGGGAGAAGCCAAATGGCACGTACGGTATAGCAGGTTCCTAGGTCCCTAGAATTATGCTGGAGGGCATGCTCCACTACTGGGTATTGGACATCTCCTAGGCGGACAGTTCGTCTGTGTCCGTTCATGTTTAGTTGTTGTCATACCGATGTAAAAGGCTGTGCAGTGCAGGCATGTCAGCTGATAAATGTCATGTGTAGTTTCACACGTGGCCCTGCCTTGAATTTTGTATGTTTTACCAGTAGCGGGGCTGGAGTAGGTGGTTGTGGGGGGATGCATGGGGCAGGTTTTGCAGCTGGGTCGGTTACAGGGGTAGGAACCGCTGGATAGAGAAGGTAGTCTGGGAATATTGTAGGGTTTAACAAGGATGTTACGGAGGTTAGGGGGGCGACGAGAGGCAACTCTGAGTGGTGTGGGGAGAATTTTGTCAAGGGATGATCTCATTTCAGGGGTTGACTTGAGAAAGTCATATCCCTGGCGGAGTAATTTGTTGATGTATTCGAGGCCAGGATAATATTGGATGACACCAGTCTCTCTGAACTGCGGAGATGGGAACTTGCACTCCAACACATCCTTTCATCCCGCCATCCCCCTGGACTGAACCTACGTTAAACAACCTCACTCCCATTTACTCTTCAGTCTTCTCCTCTTTCCCTTTCCTCTTTAGCCATTCACGCATCTTTTCATCCTACATAGTTGTGTTTATCTTTATACTGTATACCTCTTTACCTCTGTATGCATCCTCTTTGGTTTGAAGCTGGCACAGTGCCGGCTGGGGTGGCCGTGCGGTTCTGGCGCTACAGTCTGGAGCCGAGCGACCGCTACGGTCACAGGTTCGAATCCTGCCTCGGGCATGGATGTGTGTGATGTCCTTAGGTTAGTTAGGTTTAATTAGTTCTAAGTTCTAGGCGACTAATGACCTCAGAAGTTAAGTCGCATAGTGCTCAGAGCCATTTGAACCATTTTTGAAGCTGGCACAGTACTTACAGTAGAATATCTTTGGCTTCCCTCTGACAACCATGCCTCCATCCTTGCTACCCTCCCTGTTTTCCTTTCCCTGTTGCTTCATAACCTGGGTTGTGAGTAACTGAATCCACTTTCCCTTCTTCCCTTTCTTTCCCCTCTCTCCTCCCTGATGAAGGAACATTTGTTCCGAAAGCTAGGAACGTAAATTTTCGGTTCTGTTTTTTTGTGTATCTATCGGCTGTACTGAGCTGAGGTAAGTACTGGCCAGCCCCTCTATCTCTTTGTTAGTATATCTAGGGATTGTAATTATAAACAACTTAAACTGGAACGATCACATTAAAAATGTTCTGGGGCAGGTGAACCAAAGACTGCGTTGTATTGGCAGAACACTTTGAAGATACAACAGTTTCAATTAAGAGACTGCCTACACTGCGCTTGTCTGTTTTCTTCTGGAGTCTTGCTGTGCGATATGGGATCCTTAAAAGGTAAGACTGATGGAGGAAATCTAAAAAGTTCAGAGCTGGGCAGCTCGTTTTGTAGCATCACGAAAGAGGAGAGAGAGTGTCACGGATATGATACGCGAGTTGGGGTGGCAATCATCAAAACAAAAGGGGTTTTCGTTAGGGCGAGATCTTTTACGAAATTTCCATTAACTTTCTTCTGCGGATGTCAAAATATTTTTTTAATGCCCACCTACATAGGGAGGAATGATCATCGTAACAAAATAAGAGAAATCAGAGAGCTCGCGTGGAAACTTTTAAGTGTTCGTTTTTCCCGCGCACTGTTCGAGAGTGGAACGGTGAGAAACAGTCAGAAGGTGGTTCAATGAACCCTCTGCAAAGCACTTAAGTGTGAATTGCAGAGCAGTCATTTTGATGTAGATGTTGCTACACGAAGTTTGGTTGAATAAAAGATAACACGGCAATTAGAAACCGAAATGCTTCTATTACATTTTGTTTAGAGGCGATAACGTGCAGGACTCTAGTATCCGAAGACAAGTTACCAGAGTTGCAAGAGGATGTATTAGTGTTATCAGAATTATTGAAAAATTAATTGGAAATACAATTAATATCCTGACGTATGGAGCACTGAAAAGAAACGGAGGAGGGAGGATATTTTGGTGCACGTTTCATTGTCAACAAGACAAAAGTGAGACAGTGTTTAGCAATACACAAAATATATTCAGTATAAAACCTTCAAGTCAATGCACCACGCCAGTCAAGTTGACACATGATTGACGTTATATCACAATGTGTACCAAGACAACAAAAACAAAATTTCAATGACTGCAGCACCATATCCGTTCCATGCTGAGAACTTTTCATCGTGCCTTCGTGCACATGCACGAAAAAGTGAACCAGACAAACAGCTGAACTGCATTTTTATCGACATCCCCATTACGGAATTGGAACATATACGCCATCAAATAAGACAGTTTAGACTAGCGAGATAGAAATTAAGTAACCTCATGTAACTTTCAAGAACAACTATGACATTTGGGCTGAGTGTATGAACTTGGACGCATCTAAACTCATTCAGCGGCAGAGACGCAAATGTTAGTAGAGAGACTTCAGAAAACCGCCCTAATGTCGATTAAATGACACCGATAAAAAGATATGCCATTAAATTTAATTTCACCAGTCCATTATCATAAGATACCATCTAAACATCCCCCTGGAGAAAATACCTTTTGCCATGGGCGCACTTATGACTTAGGGGCCGAAGTACACGTTCAAATGTAACCAATTTCTTAAGAAGGGATATTATGTACTGCATCGTTAAGACAAGCGGCCGGCTTTATGAAGAAAGAAGGACAAATGGAGACTATAGTTTAATGTTCCATCTACCTAGAGGTCAATAGTTAAGGAGTATTGCTCGGATTACACAGGCATGCTAAAGGAAACAGGTCACGGTTTTGTTGAAGATTTATACGGACGTTTCCCTGAAGTCTTATAAGCAAACCGTGTAAAACCTGACCCTTGATCACAGGATGGTGATTTGACTTTTACCCGTCCTCAGTTGAGCCCAATACCATTGAAGTAGGTGAGGTGGACCATGCAGACCATGAAAGAGTCTCGGCATTCGACAGTCGAGATCTGGCGGTCACTAGCGGAATATATCATTAAAGAGATGATGTTACCTATCCAGCAATGCGTGGTGTCAATTATTTACGGGAAAATAATACTCATTGGCAGGAATGGTGGCATTTGTGCAACTTCCCAAAGAGCCAGCATGCTCTGCTAACTGAAAAGGAATTAGCTTTATGCGAAGAGGGCTCTCTGAGAATTTAGAAATTGGATATGGGTGATTCAGCTTCCCCTGTCAATGTGGGTTTGGCAACCTACAATGTTATATCTGACCTTCAAAAACCTCACGCGAAATTTTCTTATTCTCTCACTCGCTGCACGCGAATTATCAGTCCTACAGAAAAAAAATTAACAGTACCTTTTTTAAAGGACATTCAATGCTGTTAAATTTTGTACTGTGATGCATATTCGCTACAGGCCGTAGTTTTCGAGCTATTAAAAAAAACTGACCTTCAAATGACCCCTCACTCCCACACACAGCACCCACCGATCAGGATTTCTAGTGTGTTGTTCATGGCCCACCTTCCTACCACTGTACAAACATTTGCGACTACACGTATTATTTCCCACATTCGACCTTTTTTGGTCCTCATTTACTGGCCTTATTACGCCACCGCCTTACTCGAGAACTTACCAGTTGTAAGACTGACGTAATTAGTCTTGGTGTAACGCTTACAAAAGTCGTTTTTCTTTCAAAACCCTCACAGGCACGTTTGAATTAACAATATTAAAGTAATAGCCCACTACGCTGGTGGTGTAATAGCCCAATCAATACAGACTAAAAAGATCGAATATCGGGAATACCTCGTGTAGTCGAAAATTTTTGTACAGTGGTAGAAGGAAGTGCCACGAAAACCACACCAGAAATGAGGGGTGAGTGTGGGGCTAGAGATGCGTTTGAAGGTCACCTTTTGTATGTTTTTCTTGAATAACTCGAAGACCGTGACCTCCAGCGAAAATGAATCCCAGTAAAAAATTTAACTATATAAAATTTGCTAGAAAGATGTCGTGTTCATTTTTGCTGTAGGACTAATAGTTTGTGCGTGGCGAGCGAGAGACTATGAAAATCACGCACGTGGTTTTTGAAGCCAAGATATAAAATTGCGGTTTGCATAGAACGACATCAGTAGCGGCAGCTAGTGCGACGACAAAGTTTGAAGCCGTTAGAGGTCTTTGTACGGGACGAATAATTTCTTTCTGTTTGCGGTTGGCATTTTGTCGAACGCGTGTAGCGCTACCGTCCAGATTACAGGCTAGAGAAACTTTTCTTGCTCTGGAGAGGTGACGAATGGTAAGGTAATCTCATTCTTATTAAATTGTTTCATTTTAGTGTGAGCCATATGATGTATTTTATGTGTAAACAATATGTTCTTTGAGATAGTGAAGATGGAAATTATATGATACGATTTTCCATATTTTCAGATTACAGTATTATGGAACATTTCTTACTATTTAGTCCCACACAGGATACTTTTGTAGTCCGCAGCCCGTGGTCGTGAGGTAGCGTTCTCGCTTCCCGCGCCCGGGTTCCCGGGTTCGATTCCCAGGGGGTCAGGGATTTTCGCTGCCTCGTGATGACTGGGTGTTGTGTGATGTCCTTAGGTTAGTTAGGTTTAAGTAGTTCTAGGGGACTGATGACCAAAGATGTTAAGTCCCATAGTGCTCAGAGCCATTTGAACCATTTTTGATACTTTTGTTGTAGAACATGAACGTAAGATCTGATGAGAATGTTGAAAAGTAAACAGAATGCGCGTAGTAAAGAAGTTCTGAGCATACGCTACCTGTGGGAGGCTATTTACAGTCACTTGATGGATATTTTACAAAAAAGTACACTTCTTCACAATGCGAGAACAGATGAGAGCGTTAGAAAGGACTTGTACAATGCTGTGGACTTTAACAAGTTCAAGAGAGGAATATAAGATTTTGAATCTGAAAAGCAAATGGAGGATACATTCCTATCGCAAACAGTTCTCATCTTCAAATTCACATGATTTTTTTGTTACATGCAACATGAAAAGTCACAAAATTGCCGTGCTAATGAGTTCCTTAAGGGAAATTAATACACATTGTCACGCAGATATACCATTAACGATAGCAGTGTCATAAATAACAACTAATAAGTCACGGTGAAATCACGTTCATTAAGCGCACTCGAAAGTACAGGAGGAGCTCAACTGACTGCCTAGAACATGGTATGTTCTAGTAAATTCCAATATTCCACAACTAAATAAGTCCTGGAAACTTTAAGAAATTAGAACTGTTGAACTATAAGCAATTGCAGGAATCCAACTGGTACCCGAACGTCAGCAGACAGCGAATGTCACCGCTAGAGCACGGCGCACTATGAGAGAAGGCGGAAATATTTACGTAATCCTTCATATGTTTAAATAGATGTAGTCACTATGTTTGCTGAGAAAATTTGCTTTATTTCAAATCTCGAGATTGTTTAGCACCAAGATCGTCATAAAGGAGCAAACTGTCAGTAGACCCCTCTCCCTTCGAAAAAATGGCAAATCCAGAAAAATATTTCTCTCATGGACCAGCTGGTGGAGGATATGATGAAACACCACCAGTGAGGACTGGAGATGCAGTGGGGCATGAAGAAGAGGAGCCAAGGGAACAGAAGAAGCTAAAGCATAAAAGTAGAAAAGTACATGTACCCCTGCTTGCAAATCAGCTGATTAGACAGTATTTACCCTCACAGATTCTTTTATTTCTTAAACGTTCAAAGTTAAGAAATAATTCATTGTACTTTCATAATTTCACGTTTGAATGTGTGTAGTTGTCTTGTCCTACAAAATTTTTTTTTTCAAAATTTTAAACATAGCTGATGTAGCAACTGTTAAAAATCTTCACGGGAAATGATAACAGCTAAACAGTTGCAGGAAAAAGATTTATTGAAATCTTTGACCATGGTTTCGGTATAACTGAATATACCTTCGTCAGAAGCAAAAATACACCTGAACAGGAACACACCTTCATTAGCAAAAAACTTAGCAACATAACTGAGATAGAAGAAAAAACAAACACTTGTAGCTTAAAGTAGCCATGAAAATGACCAACGTATTACAAGCACAAAGACTTTTAGTCACTTACTAAAGCCGGCCGCGGTGGTCTAGCGGTTCTGGCGCTGCAGTCCGGAACCGCGGGACTGCTACGGTCGCAGGTTCGAATCCTGCCTCGGGCATGGATGTGTGTGATGTCCTTAGGTTAGTTAGGTTTAAGTAGTTCTAAGTTCTAGGGGACTTATGACCTAAGATGTTGAGTCCCATAGTGCTCAGAGCCATTTGAACCCATCACTTACTAAAATCACATCCTGCAGTGGAGACGCATAAAACAATCGTGCCAAAGGCGTCACCGGTGGTTAAAATTAAAATATCACCTCCATCTGTAAAGCATAATTATGAAGAGATGGTCGATGCGAACGCAGCATACTATCAGTACTTATCCTGCGAGCTTGACACTAGGACACAGGCAAATTGGTGATCATATTTTCTATTGTATGCAGGTGTTTTAAATGGTTCTGATATTTTTTATTTATTAAGACAGAGGGTTTGAATTAGCACAACTCTTAAAATTTTGACGCGCCTGAGTATGTATCCCGGGTTTTAATGTGTCTCGCGCATACCACAAGTGCCCTCTCTTGGTGAAACTGTCTGCCCTAGTGCTTCCACACCCTCTTCACGCTAGTTCACAGGCTAAGTGCTGATAGTATGCCGCGTTCGAATCGACCATCTCTTCATAATTATGCTGTACAGATGGAGGTGATATTTTAATTTTAACTACTGTGGTTAGTGAAATGGTTTTCCCATCCTATATTTTTAAGCACTTTGTAGTAGCTTTGGTCATCTTAAAATACATTGTTTAACCGATCCGAATCAGGAGTGACAAGTTTTTCACGACGTTCAGTGTTAAACATTTATCTTTATTAGTCACATTCCTCACCCTTGTAAAGTTCAGTCTCTACTGATGTCCTCTTCCTGCATTCAACGCCCAATGACTTTGACGTTTTTTACCGAGTCAAGCTGATATCAGAGACACTGACAGTAGGTGAAATTTGTCTGGCGTAAGTGTGTTAAATGAAAAGTACCCTACTGACAAGTAAAATTGCTACACCACATAGATGACGTGCTACAGACGCGAAATTTAACCGACAAGGAGAAGATGCTGTGATATGCAAATGATTAGCTTTTTAGATCATTCACACAAGGTTGGTGCCGGTGGCGACACCTACAACGTGCTGACGTGAGGAAAGTTTCCAAACGATTTCTCATACATAAACAGCAGTTGATCGGCGTTGCGTGGTGAAACGTTGGTGTGATGCCTCGTGTAAGGAGGAGGAATGCGTACCATCACGTTTCCGACTTTGATAAAGGTCGGATTGTAGCCTATCGCGATTGCGGTTTATCGTATCGCGACATTGCTGCTCGCGTTGGTCGAAATCCAATGACTGTTTGCAGAGTATGGAATCGGTGGGTTCAGGAGGGTAATACAAGACGCCGTGCTGGATCCCAACGGCCTCGTATCAGTATCAGTCGAGATGACAGGTATCTTATCCGCATGGCTGTAACGGGTCGTGCAGCCACGTCTCGATCCCTGAGTCAACAGATGTGGACGTTTTCAAGACAACAACCATCTGCACGAACACTTCGACGACGTTTGCAGCAGCATGGACTATCAGCTCGGAGACCATGGCTGCGGTTACCCTTGACGCTGCATCACAGACAGGAGCGCGTGGGATGGTGTACTCGACGACGAACCTGGGTACACAAATGCAAAACGTCATTTTTTTGGATGAATCCAGGTTCTGTTTACAGCATCATGATGGTCGCGTCCGTGTTTGGCAACATCGCGGTGAACGCACATTGGAAGCGTGTATTCGTCATCGCCATACTGGCGTATCACCCGGCGTGATGGTATGGGGTACCATTGGTTACACGTCTCGATCACCTCTTGTTCGGATTGACGGCACTTTGAAAAGTGGACGTTACATTTCAGATGTGTTACGACCCGTGGCTCTACCCTTTATTCGATCCCTGCGAAACCCTACATTTCAGAAGGATAATTCACGACCGCATGTTGCAGGTCCTGAACGGACCTTTCTGGATACATAAAATGTTCGACTGCTGCCCTGGCCAGCAGAGTCTCCAGGTCTCTCACCAATTGAAAACGTCTGGTCAATGGTGGCCGAGCAACTGGCTCGTCACAATATGCCAGTCGCTACTCTTGATGAACTGTGGTATCGTGTTGAAGCTGCAGAGGCAGCTGTAACTGTACGCGCCATCCAAGCTCTGTTTGACTCAATGCCCAGGCGTATCAATGCCGTTATTACGGCCAGCGGTGGTTTTTCTGGGTACTGATTTCTCAGGATCTATGCACCCAAATTGCGTGAAAATGTAATCACATGTCAGTGCTAGTATAATATATTTGTCCAATGAATACCCGTTTATCATCTGCATTTCTTCTTAGTGTAGCAATTTTAATGGCCAGTAGTGTATTTAGCGTAGTGATTTGACATTTTCAGTGTAGTAATAGCGTAATGTAACTGTATATACATTTTGTATTCTATAACATACACCACTTGATCAAAAGTATACAGATACCCCTTATGCAATGTGGGTTTGGTCACAAAGTGTCGCTAGAGGCATAGCCACCAGTATAAAAGTTGTCGGTAGAGGAGCAGTAACAGCAGAGGAGGTCGATCAGGACAGCTCCGTGACTACGAACATCGAGTGGTCACTGGATGTCACCTAAGTAACATCAGGGCATTTCAACCCACGCAAAACTTTCGACGTCGACCACTGACGACGTGATTGTGAAGTGGAAACGTGAAGGAGCAACTATAGCTAAACCAATACCAGGTAGACTTCATGTACTAACGGAGAGGGGTCGTCGAGCATTGCGGAAGGTTTTTGTAGAAACTCGGATAGAAACAGCTCAAGAACGCACTCGTAAGTTCAAAAGTACTGCCACCAGTCCAACCAACACAATACCTGTATGTAAGGAGTTTATAAACAATGGAGCACAATGGTCCTCATAAGCCACAGTCAGTGCTAAGCAACATTTGAGGTGATGTAGAGAGCGATGCTACTGGGCGGTGGGTGACGAGTTCTTTGAATGATGCATCACACTGTACCCTGTGGCAATCCCATGAAAAGGTTTGTTTTTGGCGAATGCTTGGAAAATGCTTCCTGCCGTCATGTATACAAGGTGCGGCTCTTCAATCCGAACAAATTTCAATTTGAATTTCCTGCCATATCGTAGTTCCGCCAGAGGTCGCGACTGGCGTTCTTGAAAGCCATACGCATCTAGTAGACAGTCAGAACCTCAAAATGGCCGAGGTAATACGGACAAGTACGGAGTACAACCGAAGAGGAGCGATTATCTTTTTTAAAGAGAGATGGGGCCCCTCCACGCCCGCACCAACGTGGTGACCAAACTAAAAGTTCTACTGTCACCTCCGTCAACAAGTTAGTTATCGCCGGCCGGAGTGGCCGTGCGTTTCTAGGCGCTACAGTCTGGAACCGCGTGACCGCTACGGTCGCAGGTTCGAATCCTGCCTCGGGCATGGATGTGTGTGATGTCCTTAGGTTAGTTAGGTTTAAGTAGTTCTAAGTTCTAGTGGACTGATGACCACAGCAGTTAAGTCCCATAGTGCTCAGAGCCATTTCCACCATTTTTTTTGTTAGTTATCTAATAGGTGGATCACAGGATGCTGGGCTGTGATGTTATCCGTGCGTCTGGGTAAGACTACGCATTAACACGGTCCATCAGGTGATAGACAGTGGACGAAACGCGAATGAGGGTAGCCATTTGAAGAGCAGAGGGAAAAAAGTGCCAAAAACCTCTGCGACAGTGGGGTGGGTAGTAAGAGCAGCAGTGGCTTACTAGCTGCGATAGTTCATGCAAGGTTGGATTTGTTAGTGTGGGTATCATGCATCATTACCGTGGCAGGCGAGGCGATGTATCCAAGTTTGCTTCAGCCGCTGCATTCCTGGAACAATCAGGATCGTTATATATTAGTGGGAGATCGGCCATAGATCATCTCACTGTGTGGGGGGTGAGTGGAGCTTGTCTGCATGCAGTGTACGGTACGGCTTCCCTGCGTGGTGCCAGTTATTCAGCAAGTATGTTCCAACTGGATATCCGGAAATGGTGGCTGATTAACAGGGCCTCACCTGTACCGTAGTGGTTGCGTGCACTTGGCCATAGCTGTTAGATCCTTGCAAGTATGTCTTTGGTCTTTTATGTTTTCATCTATGGTTGTGGTCGTAGTTCCCCAGATTCAGAATGAACGGGTTCTGCGAATGTCTGGAGTTTCTGTATAGCCTTGTGTTGAGTTTGTGGATTACCTCCGTGAGAGGCTCAAGTCGGTATTCCCGGTGAAGATCCGCGATGTTTGTGTATAGTGGAACATTCAAAAAATGGTTCAAATGGCTCTGAGCACTATGGGACTTAACATCTGTGGTCATCAGTCCCCTAGAACTTAGAACTACTTAAACCTAACTAACCTAGGGACATCACACACATCCATGCCAGAGGCAGGATTCGAACCTGCGACCATAGCGGTCACGCTGTTCCAGACTGAAGCGCCTAGAACCGCACGGCTACACCGGCCGGCGTGGAGCATTGCTTATGATTTGAGTACTTTGTTTCGTATGATCTGCAGACGGCGCAGGCGTGTGGGCGCAGCGTATCCCCAGACAGGGGCTGCGTACGTCATCAGGGGTCGAATAAGTGTCATGTATATGGACCTCGACACCCTTCTGTTCAGTGTGCTACGCCTGTTGAGCATAGGGTAGAGCTGTTTGAGCCTCGCGCTTGCTCTGTTGGTCATATGTTGTATGTGGTCCCCATAAAGTAATTTATCGAAAGCGTGCTAGGCGTTCGCCCACTGAAACAGTTGGATTTTTCGGGTACCCGAGGTAACTGCTTACGATATTGTGGCCGAGTATAATGCTTCGGAGAAGTCTGGGAACGGTTCCGCTAACCCGGCGAGGAAACCTCATTCGAGGAAACGCGTGTCACCAACTGCGGCAGTCATCGAAAAGGCTCAGGCGCTGATTTCGGAGCACCCAGGTCAATCGCTGAGGAAACTGGCGTTCGTATTGAATGTCAGCGAGCGAGTAATGCGTCGGATGGCAGAGCAGGACCTCATACGAGCCATTCGATCTAAAACTGGCTCTCGGATAACGTTGACATGTTCTGGTCAAAGGAGTTCTGGCTTCCGAATAGCCCGCATTAGAATGCCGTTGGCTACTGTATTTGGAGCATCGTCGAAAGAGTTACCAATAAGGCGAGGCACCCTAATGTAACACCTCTACGCACCGCTAGTGAAGCAGCATTCGCGAATATGGACAGCGCTGTTGTAAAGAGTGCGTGCGATCGCTTCAGGACAAGACTGGAGGCGGTCATTGCGGCTGAAGGGGGTTACACCGAGTAATATAACTCTTAAAAGATACCACTACCTATAATCAAAAGTATTTTCATTTATATTTCGTTTTAATAAATTTGATTTTTTTAAAATGTTTCATTTGTCCTGAGTTAAGCGCGAAGTACGGAGATGGTGTTGTTACGGCTTAGGGGGTGCACCAGAACGCATCCTGTGGTAAAACAGCATCTGTGAGACAATGGTCTGTGTATAGTAACATTTCTGACATTGTCTGCCCTGGCCAGAGTCCCTACCAGAAACCAGTGGAGCACCTTTGGGATGACCTAGAAAGTTGAATCGCTCCAGACCCTAGCGTCCAACATCACTACGATCTCTGGTTTTGCCTGTACAGCAAGAACGAGCTCCACAGACATTTAGACACCTCATTGAAAGTATCTCCAGTACATTTGAAGTCGTCATAAAGGCGAAGTTGGACACATGTCGCATTGATTTTCACTAATAGGTGTCCAGATCCTTTTGATCAGACAGTGTATAATAACGCAATCTCCAACCAGTCAGCTTGATTTATATTTTCCTAAATCATGTCGAGTGGATTTCAGGTTGGTTCCTCAAACGACCGTGGCCAATTTTTTCCTAATTTCCTCTTTGTAAATGCAGTGTTTTTAAATTATATTCCGAGATGGTGTAGTTAAAATTATGTGAATTTCAAATCAAAAATTTCTGCATTGACAAGATTTATCTCGCTTACCACTTCGCCCTTAACAGCCTGTTATTTTACATTGTTTGAAACTGCCTGTATTTCAATTGACGAAATTAATGCCAAATACCAGAAATGAGTGGAGATCTCTGTGAAATGTGAGAATTTGGGGATATACTAATACTTTTCAGTTGCTGATTACTAAAGAAAACTACCTAGTATGGTTCGTCAAGGCTGATACACTCAACTTATGGTTTTCAGTATTATTAAGAATGGATTAATTAATAGATATTTAAAAATATTTCAGTGGTTGAGTAGGAAGGAAATAGCTGTAGATTATATAGTATATCTAGTGTTGTAAAAGTTTAACTATGGATAGCACTATTTGCTGTGAGTAAAGTTTGAACTAACATATGACAGTTTATGTTAATGTTAACGAATTCAGTTAACATGAAACAGGTACTATATCGAGAAAAAATCGTAATTATTTAGTGATATACTAATAACACGCAACGTTTCTTTCAAACACTTAACAATACTTAGCAATATTGGATTCAGAATGTTCCCCACATATTCTCCCCTCTAAATTCAGCCACGTTTGTACGCATAGTACTGTTGTTTGGATCAGTAAATTATCTTCACACAAAACAGAACACATATCGGCTGAAAAAGGGACTAGAGTAGGGCATACATACGTTGAACCTCGGTCTATCACTATTTTTTGATCATTTTGTGAGAAAATAAGCAGTTAACATAAGATTAAAGTTTCTTAGCCACTGAATGGTAAAACACTGCTTCAAGCCATGAACGACTGTGAAATTCTTTTATTCTGAAAATTCTTATAATGGTTAAATGAACTACATGGCTATCAACGTGCATTCTCTTCCGTTAAAAGGAAAAATCAGTGTGGGGCAGTTTTTTATTTACAAAAGTGACTTTTCAACTGACAGTCCTTCATTGAAAATGCTGTTGGAGAGTTATTGCTTCTTCTTAATTATTTAAATCTATTTTCGCTGCCATATTTAAAAAGTTTCTAATAAGAAATATCTGATGCTAATGTACTGAGCGAGTCTACCAAAATTAGTGCCGTGCAAGTAAGGCATCACTGTAACACATTAACGTATTCAGAGAGGAACATATGATGCTGTTTTTGTTATTGGGGCAGATTTAAAGTCATTAGCTATTTAGTCACATCCTATCTACATCTAGGTACATCTACATACATATTCCCCAAACCACCGCACGGTGAGTCACGGAGGGAACGATGTAACAATACTAGTCGTTTCGTTTCCTGTTCCACTCGCAGGTAGAGAGATGGAAAACAACTATCTATATGTCTCTGTATGAGCCCTAATTTCTCGTATCTTATCTTCGTTGTCCTTACGCGAAACATATGTTGGCGGCAGTAGGCTCGTTCTGCAGTCAGCTTCAAATGCGACTTCCCTAAATTTTCTCAGTGGTATTCTTCGAAATGAATGTCTTCTTCCCTCCAGGGGAGTTCCCGAATGATATCCGTAACACTTGCATGCTGATCGAACCCACCGGTAAAAATCTACACTACTGGCCATTGAAATTGCTACACCACGAAGATGACGGGCTACAGACGCGAAATTTAACCGACTGGAAGAAGATGCTGTGGTATCCAAATGATCAGCTCTTCAAAGCATTCACATAAGGTTGGCGCCGGTGGCGACACCTACAACGTGCTGACATGAGGAAAGTTTCCAACCGATTTCTCATACACAAACAGCAGTTGACCGGCGTTGCCTGGTGAAACGTTGTTCAGATGCCTCGTGTAAGGAGGAGAAATGCGTACCATCACGTTTCCGACTTTGATAAAGGTCGGATTGTAGCCTATCGCGATTGCGGTTTATCGTATCGCGACATTGCTGCTCGCGTTGGTCGAGATCCATTGACTGTTAGCTGAATATGGAATCGGTGGATTCACGAGGGTAATACGGAACGCCGTGCTGGATCCCAACGGCCTCGTATCACTAGCAGTCGAGATAACAGGCATCTTATCCGCATGGCTGTAACGGATCGTGCAGCCACGTCTCGATCCCTGAGTCAGCAGATGAGGACGTTTGCAAGACAACAGTCATCTGCACGAACAGTTCGACGACGTTTGCAGCAGCTAGAAAGGATGGGGCCCCTCCACGCCCGCACCAACGTGGTGACCAAACCAAAAGTTCTACTGTCACCTCCGTAAACATGTTAGTTTTTGAATCAGGCGTCACAGGATGCAGGCTGTGATGTTATCCATGCGTCTGGGTAAGATTACTCATTAACATGGTCCATCAGGAGATAGAAGTGGTCGAAAACGATCGAAGGGTAGCGGTTGTAAGAGCAGAGGAAAAAAAGTACCAAGGCCAGCGCCAAGGGAAAAAAACCTCTTCGACAGTAGGACGGGTAGTAAGGGCAGTAGCGGCTTGCTAGCTGCGACATAGTATGCAAGGTGAGGGAAGGTTAGCATGAGGTATCGTGCATCGTTACCTATGTGTTGCGTGGTCGTTAGCTGGGTCAGTCCGGGTGCTGCGGCTGGGCTCGCTTGTAGTCTCCTGGGCCGGCCGCAGTGGCTTCTTCCCTGTAACATAAAGAGTCCGGCGCGGCAACGCATGCATTGCTGTTAGGCCCTCTGCTGCGCCTTGTCGTCAGTGACTTGGTGCAGCTTCATCAGGCTGGTGCAGAACGGCGGCGATCGGCTACCGTTCAGCGTCCTCCTCTACTGCACGGCGCAGGACTTCTGCATTGCAGCTTCGAGCCGCTCCGCTTGTTCAGTGAGCTGCGCCGCTTCAGCGTCGGAGAAATGTATGCCGTTCGCTCTCGCTGTCGCGATGATGGACGCTCCCGCAGCGGTCGGCGTCGCCACCGGTTCCGCTGGGGCGGCGGTTGTCTTCTTTGCGCCTCTCACCTGCGGTGCTCCTGGGACAACCGCTGGGATAGGCGCGCGAGCGTCCTTCTGCGAGGTCGCAGGAGGAGTGTTCGCGGGTACGACTGCGCTGAGGCCTTGGGCGAAGACTGCTCGCAGTTGCCTCAGGGCCTCTTCCTTCTCTGCAGCCACGGCGGCTGCGAAGGCAGCCCTCTCCGCCGCCATGACGGCTTTGAGGGCTGCTGTGGCCTCCATCACGGCGGTGCCGAGTTCGAGGTCACATCTCTTCACGGGAGAGCGAGCTGCGTCCTGGCTGCCCGTTTCCGAGCGGCCGTCCCCGCCCCTGGCAGGTGGATCTGCTGCTGCGCCGTCCTTCAGCTGCGCCGGGCTGTTCTGCGCCCTACGCCGTTTCCGGTGTCGTCTTATCTTCTGCTGCTGCGTCGGTGCGGCCGCGGCCGCTTCGCCGCCCCCGGCACGGTTACGGCTTGAGAGAGCTGCACAACCGCGCCAACTGGCGACGTGCGGGCCGCCACACCGGACACAAGTCGGCAGAGCGTTGCTGCCGCGGTCGCAGGCGCGGCTGTCGTGCTCACCTGAGCACTTGACGCACCGCGCCGCGTTGCGGCAATACTTCGCAACATGGCCCTCGCCCTGGCACCTGAAGCACAGGGGCTGAGGGTCCATGGCGGTCGGGAGAGCCTCCGTCGTAACCGGGAAGCCCAGCAACTTCCGCAAGTCGAAGATGTCGCTCCCGCCGTCGACCGTTTGCACGGTCACGGCATAGAGCGGCGCCCTCTTCCTGTTGGTCCGGTTGTGCAACCTTGCGGCTGCATTATCAACCCCGGCTCGCAGCAGCCCTTCCCGGACCGCTGCCTCATCACAGCACCAAGGTAACCCCCTGAGGAGTGCCTTAGTCGTCTTCATCCTTCCAACGGAAGGTGCCTTCTCACGCGCCGGCGGCGCGTCGACGATGTGGTCGGCCACTGCGACCTTGATCGCCCTGTGGTCGGCCACGTTTGTGGCTCGAACGCAGATCAGCGAGTCTGTATCGACAGACTCGTGGACCACCTCGTTCCGAGCGCAATTCGTCATGGTGTCGAACAGCGCTGTCCACCCGCCTTTGCACTTGACGTACAAAGGGGGGACAGGTCGCGACTCGTCTTCTCTGGAGTTCCTTGCACGGTCGGCAGACTCGGTGAATTGCACAACAGAAGGACCCTTCGTAGCGGCAGGTTTCCTCTGCGCACCCTTCTTTCCCATGAACGACGAACCTGGGTGCACGAATGGCAAAACGTCATTTTTTCGGATGAATCCAGGTTCTGTTTACAGCATCATGATGGTCGCATCTGTGTCTGGCGACATCGCGGTGAACGCACATTGGAAGCGTGTATTCGTCATCGCCATACTGGCGTATCACCCAGCGTGATGCTATGGGGTGCCATTGGTTACACGTCTAGGTCACCTCTTGTTCGCATTGTCGGCACTTTGAACAGTGGACGTTACATTTCAGATGTGTTACGACCCGTGGCTCTACCTTCATTCGATCCCTGGAAAACCCTATATTTCAGCAGGATAATGCACGACCGCATGTTGCAGGTCCAGTACAGGCCTTTCTGGACACAGAAAATGTTCGACTTCTGCCCTGGCCAGCACATTCTCTGGTGTAGCAATTTTAATGGCCAGTAGTGTAGCAGCTCACCTCTGAACTGTTTGGATGTCTTCTTTCAATCCGACCTGGAGTGGATCCCGCACACTCGAGCAGTACTCAAGAACAGGTCGTACTAGCGTTCTACACGCGGTCTTCTTTACATTGAACCACACTTCCCTAGAATTCTCACAATAAACCGAAGTCGACAATTCGCCTTCCCTATCACAATCCTCTCACGCTCGGCCCATTTTATATCGCCAGAGTCAACAGAAACAAGGCAAAATTATATGTACTAAAGATGTCCTTAGCACAAAATACTAATGTATGGTTTAATGATGATGACAACTTCTTGGATAAAACATTTCAGAAGTAAAGTAATGCACTATTCGGATGTCAGAGTGGGGAATATTCTGAAGGATATTGTCATTAGAAAAAAAATCGGACGTCCCACGGTTGTAGCGCAGAATGTTATATCCATTAATCTGGAAGGCAAAGTATTTAAATAGAAAAATGGATAGCTTGAAATCAGGTATAGTGTGATTCAGTGACCTGTGGCTGCATGAAGAACAGAACTTTTGAGAAGATAATAAAAAATCACATTCAGAAGCACAATGATGAGCCAAAACAATATGACCACTGCCCATCGCGACGTTGGATGCCGCCCCGTGGCGTTGCGTGACCGTGACGCGATAACAAAAGTATGTAAGCGGAGCAGACACGTATGGGGGATCACTCTAGCGAAGATACGAACTGTAAATGGGGAGATCCATTCAGATAAGTGGCTTTGACAAAGGGCATATTATTATTAAGCAGAGCTTGTGAAGAAATATCTCGAAAACGTCGAAGGTTCACGTGCTACTGTCGTGAGCAAATACGGAAAAATGTAGGACGTTAAACTATCGCTAGGCGTCGAATGGTTCAACGTCGACGACTCTTCACAGAATGTGGGGTTCGGAGGCTAGTCTGCTCTGTAAAGTAGGACAGATGGTGATCTGTGGCATCTCTGCCGAAGGAGCACAATGCTGGCGCACGCACAAGTGTTTCAGAGAACACCGTTCATCGTACATTGTGGAACACGAAGCTCTGTTGCCGACCGACTCTACGTGTTCACATGTGAATCCTAACGACATTGTCAATAACGAATTCAGTGGACACGGGACCATTGGGATTCGACAGTCGATCAACGGAAACCACATTTTTGCTACACTAGGTCGATTTTCGCCTCCACAAACGCCATCATCGAGATGAACGGCGGCTCGAAACATGCAGCGCGTCATGGACGCAGGCTGGTGAGAGCAGTATTATACTATGGAAGACATTCTCCTGCGCTTGCATGAGACCTGTGGCAGTAACCGAAGACACGGTCACAGCTGCGAACTGCCGGCATCCTTTCATGCTTTATGTCTTTCCGACGGCGATGTCAGCTTTCAGCAGTATAACTGTCTGTATCTCGGAGTCAGCACCACGCTACAGCGGTTTGAGAAGCATTATGGTTAAATCACGTTGATGCCTAGGCGATCCAATCCACCTGATGTAAATCCCATGGAACCCATTGTGGTCGCTATTAGAAGCCATCACCGCGCACGCAAGTCAGTGGGCCGTTATTTATGCGAATTACATCACCTGTGTGTAGACATCTGATGCCACAAACCTACCAACAAACAGTTGAATCCTTGATATGTAGAACAGTAATGTATTTCATTCCAAAGACGTACAAACAATCTGTTAAGCAGGTCGTCATAATTATTGTGTCATCAGTGTATATCCTATAAGAAGATTTTGCCTCATTATCGATGTCGATACTGGCAAGGTATCTGTCTAGGGAATCCTAAAATTTCAGAGAATGTATAAATTTTGAGTTTTAAGTTTAAAATTTTCGTGTGATTTCGAATTCTCTATTGCAGTTTCTTGATTTACAAGAGTTGACTCTAAAGTAATGCCTCCACCTTCGTAACTCTTCAACAGTTGGCAGCATTGGTATGCGGCAGGTACTGGCTTGTTAGATAGCCTCTTCTCTACAGCTCCAGTTGATGGGAAGCCTTAGCATTGAACGGCTGTGTTGTTACAGCATAAAGTATGGAACACTGCACAGACGGTCGGTCAATGCGATTTAAGCAACGTGCAGTCATTGAATTCTTGACAGCTGAAGGTGTCGCCCCAAAGGAGATTCATCAGAGAATGAAAACAGTTTATATTGGTTTTGTTGATGTGAGTACTGTGCATCGTTGGGCGAGTAAGTTTAAAGATGTTGAGGCGGGAACATCTGACCTGCGTGACAAACAAAGAATTGGACGTCTGTGACAGCAACCACCGAGTTTCACAAGCAAAATGTTGACAGATTGATTCAGAGAGAAATTGCAAGCACAATCGGCATTTCACAAGAACGTGTGTATCATATTATTGCCACCGAGTTTCACAAGCAAAATGTTGACAGATTGATTCAGAGAGAAATGGCAAGCACAATCGGCATTGCACAAAAACTAGTGGATAACATTATTGCTTTGTTTGGCTATCGGAAGATCTGTACACGATGGGTACCCCCGGATGCTGACTCCTGAAATGAAAGCATGTGTCGGCCGCGGTGGTCTCGCGGTTAAGGCGCTCAGTCCGGAACCGCGCGACTGCTACGGTCGCAGTTTCGAATCCTGCCTCGGGCATCGATGTGTGTGATGTCCTTAGGTTAGTTAGGTTTAAGTAGTTCTAAGTTCTAGGGGACTGATGACCACAGAAGTTAAGTCCCATAGTGCTCAGAGCCATTTGAACCATTTGAAAGCATGTGAAGGATGGAAGTTTCCTGTAAGAAAATTAAAAATGCCAATCGATAAAAGACAAGCAGTCGTGTGGATATCAAGAGCCCAGGTGAAAATTCAGTACTAAGAAAAGAGATGAGAGCTGATCGTATATCCTATTGGTTTTCCAGCTTAAATTTTAACTGTAAATCTCTCTCAAACTCATACGCAGCATCAAACAAGCTACTCTAAAAGAAACTTTCATGTCAAAAATTCTTTGAAGTTTAGGTTAATAGTACTTGAACAAAATATTAATTCTGCGAAGCAGTAAGAATGTAGTATAAAGTAGAAAATTCTACTGAAGAGGCCTCTTCGGTATTCTTGAAGACTTCTTCTTTTAGTAACTCATTTACTTTTTAATCGAATTTGTTGCTAATAATAGAAATCAGTTTCAGGTCAACTGTGGTTTACACAACCATAATGCAAGACGTTGAAAATGTCCAGCTAGACCTTGCGTGTCTCTCTAGTGTTCAGAATGGAAATCTGTACCCGGACGCAAAAGTTTCAACAAGCACCCATCCGACACTGCAAGACATTGAGAATCTGTATAAATTAAGAAGAATGTTAAACATTCACATTACTAGCCACTGATTTTACGAAGTATCTAATTATCTTGATTGAAGACTCGGCGAATTCTTTAGCTGCGTAACAAGTAGCAATGTTCATTGTGGCAGGCCGCGGTGGTCTCGCGGTTCTAGACGCTCAGTCCGGAGCCGCGCAACTGCTACGGTCGCAGGTTCGAATCCTGCCTCGGGCATGGATGTGTGTGATGTCCTTAGGTTAGTTAGGTTTAAGTAGTTCTAAGTTCTAGGGGACTGATGACCACAGATGTTAAGTCCCATAGTGCTCAGAGCCATTTGAACCATTTTTTGAATGTTCATTGTGAATAAATCTCTGCTCTGACAACATAGGTCTATACATAGCTGTTTTAAGACAAATTTTAATGTGGCCGTGAAGATATTAAGCTACCAAGAGATAAAATAGTAGCTATTTATGTAACTCAGGAAGCAACAGGTTTACTCAAAGTAGCATTTTTCCTATTGATTTTATTGCGTTAAAACTGGTTTGAGGAATATAAGAGAGAATAGGGCTTGTGCTGATTAGAGACAAGATATTTAGCTTGGATAATCCCAAAAACTTTGTAGTACTTCAGCATTAATCAGTTTTTAACGATAAGATAATTACTTACGTTGTGTTGGGCCCACAGCATATTATACGTCAGTATAAGATGTAATGAAACTGAATGCTCGAAAACTACCTGCAGTAAGGTAACATATTTCTTTAAATATTTCACACGACAGGCCTGTCATTATCGGGTGACGTGCAGTTGGAAGTGAGGACAATGTTACATGTACAGTAATTTTTTACTGTCATGTCTTCGTAGGTATACTACTTTTTTCAGTTACGCAACGTTAAAATACACTACTTGCCATTAAAATTGGTACACCAAGAAGAAATGCAGATGATAAACGGGTATTCATTGGACAAATATATTATACTAGAACTGACATGTGATTACATTTTCGCGCAATTTAGGTGCATAGATCCTGATAAATCAGTACCCAAAACAACCACCTCTGGCCGTAATAACGGTCTTGATACGCCTTGGCATTGAGTCAAACAGAACGTGGATGGGGTGTACAGGTACAGCTGCCCATGCAGCTTCAACACGATACCACAATTCATCAAGAGTAGTGACTGGCGTATTGTGACGAGCCAGTTGCTCGGCCACCTTTGACCGGCCGTTTTCAATTGGTGAGAGATCTGGAGAATGTGCTGGCCAGGGCAGAAGTCGAACATTTTCTGTATCCAGAAAGGCCCGTACTGGACCTCCAACATGCGGTCGTGCATTATCCTGCTGAAATGTAGGGTTTCGCATGGATCGAATGAAAGGTAGATCCACGGTTCGTAACACATCTGAAATGTAGCGTCCACTGTTCAAAGTGCCGACAATGCGAACAAAGTGACCGAGAGGTGTAACCAATGGCACCCCATACCATCACGCCGAGTGATAGATACGCCAGTAATGCGATGACGAATACACGCTTCCTATGTGCGTTCACAGCGATGTCGCCAAACACGGATGCGACCATCATGATGCTGTAAACAGAACCTGGATTCATCCGAAAAAATGATCTTTTACCATTCGTGCACCCAGGTTCGTAGTTGTGTACACCATCGCAGGCGCCCCTGTCGGTGATGCAGCATCAAGGTGATGCAGCCATGGTCTGCGAGCTGATAGTCCATGCTTCTGGAAACGTCGTCGAACTGTTCGTGCACATGGTTGTCGTCTTGAAAACGTCCCCATCTGTTGACTCAGGGATCGAGACGCGGCTGCACGATCCGTTACAGCCATGAGGATAAGATGCCTGTCATCTCGACTGCTAGTGATACGAGGCCGTTGGGATCCAGCACGGCGTTCAGTATTACCGTCCTGAACCAACTGATTCCATATTTTGCGAACAGTCATTGGATCTTGACCAACGCTAGTAGCAATGTCGCGATACGATAAACCGCAATCGCGATAGGCTACAATCCGACCTTCATCAAAGTCGGAAACGTTATGGTACGCATTTCTCCTCCTTACACGAGGCATCACAACAACGTTTCACCAGGCAACGCCGGTCAACTGCTGTTTGTGTATGAGAAATCGGTTGGAAACTTTCCTCATGTCAGCACATTGTAGGTGTCGCCAACGGCGCCAACCTTTGTGAATGCTCTGAAAAGCTTATCATTTGCATATTACAGCGTCTTATTCCTGTTGGTTAAATTTCACGTTTGTAGTACGTCATCTTCGTGTTGTAGCAATTTTAATGGCCAGTAGTGTACGTTTTTGTCAGATATTTTGACACTTCAATTTTGACAGTTCTTTACTACGATACTATATGTTTACAAAGTCAACATACAGCATCGTAATACAGCCTGAGCATGGCGCACAGAATTCCCACTGAATACTCCCCAATATATCCAGACGATTTCCTCTGTTGATGAACGATTAACATCGCACGTAACTTGATGCCAGAGAGATCGTAGTACATAACTGTCAAAACTGAACTGTCGAAATATCTAGCACAAATGTATTTTTACGTTTCGTAACTGAAAAAAGTAATATACCTACGAAGACATGACAGAAAAACTTTACTACAGATGAAGTATGGTCGACACTGGCAACTACACGTCACTTGATGATGGCAGTAAATCGAAACAGGCCTGTCGTGTGAAATATTTAAAGAAATATATTATCTTATTGCAGCTAGTTTTGGAGCATTCATTTAAATTATGCCTTATAAGATAGTTTCTGTTAGCTGCTTCACTTTTCACTGTGCGCCTTTACTCATTCCACATTCCTGAATGCCTCTTTCATGGCGAGTTATACAGAACACAATGGACGAATAAATTTATGTATTGCCACTTTAGTTATCTGTTTTCCACCTACCGAATGTTAAGGCTTCGAAGTTGTACTAACGTAAACTTTCATCAACCCGAACATTAATAATTTGAACTGATAACAGCTTTACTTACATTTTCTGATATATTCTGCTGCTGAGGGGGCATCTGCTGTCTTTACATTAGCAACGCTCCTGCAACGAAGTTCCTCTTTCGCATTCTTGCTCTTTAATCTCTATTTCCCTTAAACGTCATCTTTTCCGCTTCAGCACGAGCGTCCTCATAATTTACATCACATTTGTGGAAAAGATACCTAATTAATTACCTGATACAACAAATCCCCTAATGTCAGTGTATTTTGTTTACATCAGAACAACCTTGAAAAATTAATGCTGTAAAGTATAATTCAAGAAACATTAAACTACTACTATTGTTTTTACACTGTTTTCAAATACTACGTTGGCTTGGGTTGTAGAGAACACAGCAAGAATGTACAAAGCGAATTATATCCTTAATGTTCTTTAGTTGAAGACTCTGCAAATTCCTAAACCGCTGTTTTAGTAGACCAAACAATGTACTACAACACATCCGTTTCCACATGGCACCGCAATGAAGCTGATTTGCCATCTCAACATATTTCTGGTATTTCCGTAGGGCTCAATAAATGCCAAAGACAAAGGTCAAGTTTTGTCACCCAAAATGTATAACTCATGGCACTTTTCTTCTGGCATGATGAATAATAGCGATATTTTTAAATATTCTGCCGTCGTGGACAGATATCGGATAACCCATATATATGTACCTCTCACTTCGTTGACGGTGGTAAATTATTTGTATATGATTAGAAAACAGTGTTTCGTATCAGAATACAAATTTCGCTCGTTGCAAGGCCTGTCTATCTCCTTGTGTCTACCATGAACAGCAACTACAGGTGACTACCCATTTTGCCGAAAATGAGATTTTACATAGGTTATTTCTTCAGCAAGCGGGCACTTTATTATATTAATTGCTGATACACCGAGTCGCAAACTACTAATAGATGCCCGCATCTCGTGGTCGTGCGGTAGCGTTCTCGCTTCCCACGCCCGGGTTCCCGGGTTCGATTCCCGGCGGGGTCACGGATTTTCTCTGCCTCGTGATGGCTGGGTGGTGTGTGATGTAGTTAGGTTTTAGTAGTTCTAAGTTCTAGGGGACTGATGACCATGGATGTTGGGTCCCATAGTGTTCAGAGCCAGCCAACTAATAGATATTTTGAACCTATTATCCACGTCCCCATCGCCAGCCAGCTCTCTGGTGCCAAGAAAAACACAAGAGTATTGAATTGTTGTGAAGTTCACTGTCTATCGTCACCCGCCTCATACCTAAACTGTCCGGCAATGTTTTCAGCCACATGACACCGCAATCTGAAATAAAAAAGATGGCGTAATGTAGCGCTGACACTGGTTGCTCAAATAAAGTAACTGGAAATTTAGACGGCTTGATCTGACATTTACATTAAACAGCCGAGATACCGCTACCATCTGCATGAGGATGGACTTACAGAGTCAATCTGAAATCTTCTGAAAACTACACACTGTTCAGTTTTATGAGGCACGAGCTTTTCAAAATAGACTTCATTTTTATTTCTCTTATTCCTTCGGAATAATCTTATTTTAAGTTCATTGTCAGTTGACGAAAAGTGTTTTAGACTTGTATGCATACATGTCCAAGGGAACTCTGCATCGTAATCAGAATAACACAGGCACTGCAATATCGTATTTCTCTGCCGATAGCGGGCAAGTGACTTTCAAGTACATCTGACCTGTACGGGAATGTACATAACGAATGTACGAATCCAGGTCGTAGACGTATTGTTGACGACATATGGAAGATTGGGTCTGACCTTGAGTCGTGCACGGATAGACAAATGCTACTCAGCGTGTTCGGTCAGAGGGTTAGCTGCTGTCTCTAATAAAAAAATTTAAAAAATAAAAAATAAAAAAACTGAGTGAATGGGTCAATGAGGAACCTGAACGGGTTTGATTGGGTATCCGCCACGAAGAAATACGACGAACCATAACGAACAAAACGAGATCAATAAAAACAAATGGTAAGGCGACCGCTCGCGATAAACGGGAAAGCTGCGTTCGACTCCCGATTCGGCAATAATTTTCATTGTCGTCGTTCCATTTTACTGCTGATGGTTGTCATTATTTGCAATTGCAAAAACATTTAATGTATTTCATTACGGCTGTAGTCGCCACAGTGCGATGGGGAGTTTTCCCTGTCACCAGTAACAATTTGCGACCGTCGCAGTATGTAAAATGAAACTGGCCCGTTAAATACACTGCTCTGCAAAATGTAAGGCCGAGATAGATAAAGTAACATAGCATGTTAACTACTCTGTGGAAATGAATGAAAGTGGGGGAGCCTGTTGCAGAGGTCTTCCAGTCGTACTCAGAAAAATGGACGTCAAATGGCGTGAGATCGGCATGAACACAGAGTCAAATGGGGCAAGTGAAGGAAGGTAAAAGACATTGTGAGTCAATGAGGGAGCAGTTACTGCGCACTGTAGTTTTGATTTTCATTACAACATGACCCGGAGACAAAAACTGGACGATTTCAGGAGGGAAAGAATCATCAAGAAAATGGAAGGAGAACAAAATATGACGAGTATAGCCCAGGAGTACAGTACTGATCAGTGCACTGTTTCACGTTCAAGGGGACTGTTCCGGACCACAGGCTGTGGTGCGGGACGGAGAGGAGGCGGTCGATCGCGTTCGACTACAGCAGGAGATGCTCATTACGTTGCACAACAGCGCGTGCAATTGCAATCTCATTTAACAGGACTACAAGGCACACAGTCTCACGCTCCACAGTGGCACGGCAACTGTATGCGAGTGGTCTCTTTGCCCGACAACCAGTACGTTACGTTCCAAGAGAGTAGGGACTGGGCCAACGAGGAGTGCGGTCGCGTGATCTTCTTGGATGAAAGCACATGCTGTCCGAGTAGTGATTACGAACAAACCCTCACATACACTCATATGCTGATAGGTGGGAACATGTAGTGCACCCAGGAACATTGCTGAATATCATCGTTTTGGTGGACCAGGTGCTACGGTGTGGGGAATCATAATGTTGCATGCGTGCACTGACCTCTAAATCTTTGATCACGGTACACTGAGCAGTCAACGATATTGTGATCCTGTACTCCTACCCCACGTCCGACTTTTCAACGATAGATTCGTCCCTAATTTCATTTTTATGGATGACAATGCAAGACAGAATCGAACAGCGCGGATGGAGAAGCTGTGGCAACGTGAGGATTTTACGCGAGTGAACTGGTCCGCTCATTCGCATCTAGCATGTGTAGGATGTGTTGTGGAGACGTACGTCAAATGGCGTGAGGTCAGCATGAACACAGAGTCAAATGGGGCAAGTGAAGGAAGGTAAAAGACATTGTGAGTCAATGAGGGAGCAGTTACTGCGCACTGTAGTTTTGATTTTCATTACAACATGACCCAACGACCATTGAGCGGTTCTGAGCCGCGCTGGTGGAAGACTGGAACGCTCTACCGACAGAAATACTTACCATCTTTGTGGCCGGGATGGAAGCACGTAGCATAGCATGTATGGCTGTCTGTCGTGATCACAAGCCCTGTTAAGAACTATGTCTCATCTTTTGTCACCTCCAGAGGACCATCGTACATCTCGGTGACGTCAGTGTAATTATTGTCTTTGTATAAAAATATCATTACTGTTCGACTCATTGCATATTTCTTTCAGTTATTTTTTGTGCTATACTGTAGAATTTCTTTCTATACAGGGTGGTCCATTGATAGTGACCTGGCCAAATATCTTACGAAATAACCATCAAACGAAAAAACTATAAAGAACGAAAGTCGTCTAGCTTGAAGGGGGAAACCAGATTGTGCTATGGTTGGCCCGCTAGATGGCGCTGCCATAAGTCAAACGGATATCATATGAGTTTTTTCAAATAGGAACCCCCATTTTTATTACATACATATTCGTGTAGTACGTAAAGAAATTTGAATGTTTTAGTTGGACAACTTTTTTCGCTTTGTCATAGATGGCACTGTAATAGTCACAAACGTATAAGTACGTGGTACCAGGTAACATTCCGCCAGTGCGGACGGTATTTGCTTCCTGATAAATTACCCGTGTTTAAATGGACCGTTTACCAATTGCGGAAAAGGTCGATATCGTGTTGATGTATTGCTATTGTGATGAAAATGCCCAAGGGGCGTGTGCTATGTATGCTGCTCGGTATCCTGGACGACATCATCCAAGTGTCCGAACCGTTCGCCGGATAGTTACGTTATTTAAGGGAACAGGAAGTGATCAGCCACATGTGAAACGTCAACCACGACCTGCAACAAATGATGATGCCCAAGTAGGTGTTTCAACTACTGTCGCGGCTACTCCGCGCATCAGTAGCAGACAAATTGCGCGAGAATCGGGAATCTCAAAAACGTCGGTGTTGAGAATGCTACATCAACATCGATTGCACACGTGCCATATTTCTATGCACCAGGATTTGCACGGCGACGGCTTTGAACGTCGTGCACAGTTCTGCAACTACCAGAAGAGAAATTACGGGACGATGACAGATTTTTTGTATGCAATCTATTTAGCGACGAAGCACCATTCACCAACAGCGGTAACATAAAACGGCATAATATGCACTATTGGGCAACGGAAAATCAACGATGGCTGCGACAGGTAGAACATCAGCGATCTTGGCGGGTTAATGTATGGTACGGCATTATGGGAGGAAGGATAATTGGCCCCATTTTATCGATGGCAATCTAAATGGTGCAATATATGCTGATTTCCTACGTAATGTTCTACCGATGTTACTACAAGATGTTTCACTGCAAGACAGAATGGCGATGTGCTTCCAACATGATGGATGTCCGGCACATATCTCGCGTGCGGTTGAAGCGGTAGTGAATAGCATACTTCATGACAGGTGGATTGGTCGTCGAAGCACCATACCATGGCCCGCACGTTCACCGGATCTGATGTCCCCGGATTTCTTTCTGTGGGGAAAGTTGAAGGATATTTGCTATCGTGATCCATCGACAACGCCTGACAACATGCGTCAGCGCATTGTCAATGCATGAGCGAACATCACGGAAGGAACTACTCGCTGTTAGGAGGAATGTCGTTACACGTATTGCCAAATGCATTGATGTTGACGGACATCATTTTGAGCATTTATTGCATTAATGTGGTATTTACAGCTGTGATAGCATGTGTTCTCAGAAATGATAAGTTGACAAAGACACATTTATCACATTGGAACAACCGAAATAAAATGTTCAAACGTACCTACGTTCTGTATTTTAATTTAAAAAACCTACCTGTTACCAACTGTTCGTCTAAAATTGTGAGCCATATGTTTGTGACTATTACAGCACCATCGATCACAAAGCGAAAAAAGTTGTCCAACTAAAACATTCATATTTCTTTACGTACTACACGAATATGTAATAAAAATGGGTGTTCCTATTAAAAAAAAACCGCATTTGGTATCCGCTTGACCTATGGCAGCGCTATCTAGCGGGCCAACCGTAGCGCCATCTGGTTTCCCCCTTCAAGGTAGACAAGTTTCGTTCTTTGTAGTTTTTTCGTTTGACACTTATTTCGTGAGATATTTGTCCCGGTCACGATCAATGGACCACCCTGTATATGGTCCAAGTTTCATCGAGCTATGTTATACAGCAATGACACATCAAGCGAAACTTACCTTCGTTCTTAAGCTCTGCACACTAGAGCATTTCACGCAACCCAACTTACATTGTCCGCCCAAGGTGTGTATAAGGTGAGTTCGGTTGCTTATCTTAAGGTGGCTGAAATACTTTCCAAGCCAGTTTTACACGGTCCAGTCACATTACAAAGTGTGTCGGGGGACACAGGGAACAGTACAGTCGTTGTCGTAATGGGGACACGGAGCGATTCATTTGACGTCCAAAGGACATGATCATTGGCTTTCGGGCAAAAGGGGAGAAGCATTTCTGAAACGGCTATGTCTGTGAACTATTTGCGTGCCACCATGGTTGAAGTATACCATGCATGGCAAAATGGTGCTGTCTTAAACCGCCCTGTAGCAACCGTAGCGCACTACAGGCCATACATGACGGGGATGAATGACGGTTGAGCAACTGGCCTCCCGGATGTTAGTTAGTTAGTTAGTTAGTTAGTTATGTGTTACATTGATCAACAGCACGGAAAACCGTTATGATGTGGTATGTGTCAAATGCACAAGAAATGCGCACAGGAAACAAGTTTGTTTGTTTTTTACATTATAGTGTTGTACCTAAATATTTCTATTATCTATCCCATTCCCTTAAATGGCACAAAATGCATATATCTCCAGATTTATTTACTCATATTCAAGAATTCATCTATAGTATAGAAGGAGTTGTCAAGTAGGTATGATTTCAATTTGTTCTTGAAACTATTACTGCTGTCTGTCAGACATTTTATTTCATCTGGTAATTTATCAAAATGTTTTATAGCAGCATATTTTACCCTTTTCTGTGCCAAGGATAGGTTAAGTAAAGGATTGTGTAGGTCTTTCTTTTTTCTGGTATTGTAATCATGAATGTCGCTGTTGATTTTAAACTGGTCCATGTTGTTGAGAAAAAATTTCATTACTGAGTAAATGTATTGTGAAGCAGTTGTAAGAATTCCTAACAGTTTAAACAGATGGCTAGACGATGTGCGACTATGAACCCCACACATTGTTCTGACTACTTTCTTTTGAGCAGTGAATACCTTTTGCCTAAGTGTTGAGTTACCCGAGAATATTATTCCGTATGACATCAGAGAGTGGAAGTATGCATAGTATGTTAGTTTACTAATTTCTACATCTTCAAAATTGGCAATTATTCTGATTGCAAAAGTTGCTGAACCTAGTCGCTTTAGGAGAACCAAAATATGAATTTTCAAATTAAGATTCTCATCTATATGTACATCCAAAAACTTAGTATGCTCTACCCTGGCTACTGACTTCTTTTGATGTGTTATGTTTATTGAAGGAATTATACTTTTTGCAGTAGAAAATTGGACATTCTGTGTTTTTTCAAAGTTCAGAGCAAGCCCATTCGCAGAAAACCAATTAATAACTTTTCCAAAAACCTTATTTGTATCATTTTCTATCGGACTTTCTTTTACTGGATTAATAATTATGCTTGTATCAACAGCAAACAGTGTCAGTTCAGCATCTTGTTTCACACAAGAAGGGAGGTCATTCACATACATCAAGAATAGGAGGGGACCCACGATCGAACCTTGTGGAACACCTAATGTAATTTCACCCCAGTTAGATGAAGTGGCAAACTCCTTTGAATCACTTGAAGCATATAAAGAGACTTTCTGCTATCATCAGTGTCTCCTCAACGACCGTTCAGTGAAAAGTTGCCGCATACGGGCCTGCGCAGCAGGCACTTGGTTCATGCACCCATGCTGACTGCTGTTCATCAGCGACGAAGGAAAGCCAGTACACCACTTGACGCCCGCTGGATGCAAACAGCTGGCCTTTTCAGATGAACCACATTGTATGCTCCATTGGATGGACGGCGTTTGGAATGAACCGTCTGAAGGCAAATATCCTGAAATCAGGACGGAGCGTTATGATCTGGGGAATGTTATCGTGCTATTCTCTGGGTGATCTACATCTACATATACTTACATACTCCGCAATCCACCATACGGTGCCTGGCGGAGGGTACCTCGTACCACAACTAGCATCTTCTCTCCCTGTCCACTCCCAAACAGAACGAGGGAAAAATGACTGCCTATATGCCTCTGTACGAGCCCTAATCTCTCTTATCTTATCTTTGTGGTCTTTCCGCGAAATAAAAGTTGGCGGCAGAAAAATTGTACTGCAGTCAGCCTCAAATGCTGGTTCTCTAAATTTCCTCAGTAGCGATTCACGAAAAGAACGCCTCCTTTCCTCTAGAGACTCCCACCCGAGTTCGAACTGTCGAATAGTAATCTAGATTCTCGACAGCCCCATCATCTCTTTTGTTGCAGAAGCTTTGTATGAGTTCAATATTCGCATAGACTTTTTTCCGCTAAAACAGAGCCCCTTTCAGTATATGACGGACTTCCGGTCAGACAACGCTGCACGTCCACGATGTGAATGAAAGCTAGCAGTGCTGTGGAAAGATCAAAAGAAACGTACAGCAGCAGTCATGAGTTCCGCTATTTCTGTGAAAGAGAGAGCTGGCGGCGACATACTTCACGTTTCCTTCGCAGATAAAAGTTCACGTACCCACTCTCGAACGTTTTCTGCTCCTTTACCTTTGCATGTTTTGGGCACCTAATAAAAACTTCTGTGCCGGCCGGTGTGGCCGAGCGGTTCTAGGCGCTTCAGTCTGGAGCCGCGAGACCGCTACGGTCGCAGGTTCGAATCCTGCCTCGGGCATGGATGTGTGTGATGTCCTTAGGTTGGTTAGGTTTAAGTAGTTCTAAGTTCTAGGGGACTGATGACCTCAGATGTTAAGTCCCATAGTGCTCAGAGCCACTTTGGAAAAAAAACTGCTGTTTTATTGCATCGCTTCAAAAGATAACTATCAAGGAAAGTTTAAAACATCTCATATCAGTCACATATGTTGTTTTACACATATTGCGATGCAGAATTAGACGTCTCCCTACGCCTACTTCGAACCCACCCGTCTAAGGTGACAAAATCCAGTTCATTACCGACTGCAACACTTGTTCTTCCCAAAATTCCGTTTTACTCCTCACGCATTCGTTCCTCGTTTGAACATCAAATACATGTATCAAAAAGACAAAGAAAACTCGGTTACTCTCAATCATAAGTCAGGACGATTAGCTGAGCTGGTGTAAACATGACTTTTTCCCACTGAAAACTACTTTAGAATACATTAAATCGAAGGAGTAAAACAGCAAATCCTTTCGACAGTATAGCTGTCGGAAATATCAGTGTCTGAATTAACACTACTACTCTAAATCCATGTTAACAGTTCGCAAATGAGTGAAGAATTAAAGACGAAAACGCGAATTTTTCCTCAATTCACTGACGTTTCATTTCCACTGTGTTGTAGTGGCCCAGTACCTCGTTTACTATAAAATAAGGTTATATTCGCTGTAAAACTGTAAAAATTCAAATTTCGCGTTCAAAAAATGCGGAACTTAGCTTGCTCAAAGCTTTTTATACCGGGTGATCAAAAAGTCAGTATAAATTTGAAAACTGAATAAATCACGAAATAATATAGATAGAGAGGTACAAATTGACACACATGCTTGGAACGACATGGGGTTTCATTAGAACCAAAAACATACAAAAGTTCAAAAAATGTCCGACAGATGGCGCTTCATCTGATCAGAATAGCAATAATTAGCATAACAAATTAAGACAAAGCAAAGTTGATGTACTTTACAGGAAATCCTTAATATGTCCACCATCATTCCTCAACAATAGCTGTAGTCGAGGATTAATGTTGTGAACAGCACTGTAAAGTACGTCCGGAGTTATGGTGAGCCATTGGCGTCGGAACTTGTCTTTCAGCATCCCTAGAGATGTAGGTCGATCACGATACACTTGCGACTTCAGGTAATCCCAAAGCCAATAATCGCACGGACTGAGGTCTGGGGACCTGGGAGGCCAAGCATGACGAAAGTGGCCGCTGAGCACACGATCATCACCAAACGACGCGCGCAAGAGATCTTTCACGCGTCTAGCAATACTTTTTTTTTTGTTCTAATAAAACCCCATGTCATTCCAAGCATGTGTGTCAATTTTTACCTCTCTATCTACATTATTCCGTGGTTCATTAAGTTTTCAAATTTATACTGACTTTTTGATCACCCAGTATATTTAAAACGTCTTCTTGGTTCTCTCCGTCTAAAAGGAGGGATTCAGATGTACACACATACTTCAGGTTGCACCGCTTCGGTCTGTCTCTTGCGTCTTGCTGCAAGGAGAGTATATATGGTAGGTACAAGAATATAAAACAGACAAGAAGTTATTGAAGTAGACGGAGAAGAACGACTGGGACATCGTATTTCCATGAAGACGTCCTATTTCCAAAGAGAGATCTTCCGTGATTCTTCCTCGGGTAGCTGTCGAACCACTTCACAGTATTGTTTAAGGAATTAAGCCACTTCATTTTCAAAAACAAAATGTCGGAGTGAACTATACCGATGAGCCTAAACATTATGAAAACCTGTTTGATAGCTGTCCAGTTTCGCAACGCGTAGCAGCAGCGATTCTGAGTGACGTGAGCTTGACAATTCATAAATATGCTTCTGGAGTTATGTGATATCTAGGCATAGATCACGAAATTCCTACAGTGGTTTTTGGGCGAGGAGCTGCGCCAGCGTCCCAGATGTGTTGCACTGCGTCCATATCAGGCGAATTTGTGGCCAAGACAGCAGCTGAGTTGGCTATCATGCACCTCAGACTACTGTAGCACGATTCCGGACTTATTAGATGGACAGTTATTCTGCTTGAAGAAGATGCCATCACCATTGGCGAAGACATCTGGTGTGAAATGGTGCATGTGGTCCCTAGTAATGTTCACGCAGTCCTCAGCTATTACGGTGCCTTCCATTACAACCACAAGTCCCGTGCTAGACCAGGGGCCCTATTCTGTATCGTTCATACCGATCGGTGTAGTAGGTTAGTCTCGGTAGTGACGTCATTTTCGGTTCTTTATCGAAATATCCTATTCAGTAAGCTTCTGAGACTTGTTACCGAACGGTCCTCCCACCGATCTAACGACAATTGTACCGAGAGGTTTTGGATTTCGGTCTGGCCATGTCGATCAGTGAGCTGTGGTTTATGTACACCTATAATTTGTTATTTTAAACATATTTAGCGGTTTTATATTGGGTTTAGTGATTGTGTTACTAAAGAATCACCAGAGGACGCATCCGGTTGGAAAGTGAGTTCATAATAGACTATTTTCCTTTATTAGAAATATGGTTGGGTTAGGTTGTTACTGTGAATGATTACATCCAGAAAAAGTTTTCGGTCAATATTATCTCAAAATACGTGTTATTTTTATGCAAATAAGAGCTTAAAGATCATTAAATATCAAGACATCGGCTCTGCTTACGTATATTACATGAGTGTGAACTGACGTTACTAGTGCCTTTGTGTACTTTTTCCCACAAATGGGTTAGTTAGTAATTATCGAAACATGTTTACAACTTTCAAGTAACAATGGAAAGCAATTATGTGAAGCCTGATATTGGAAACCTTCCAAACTATCACACATTTATGACTTACGCAGCACCGTTTGGCAACGAAGTCAACCTACGTTCCTCTACACAATACTACAAGAATTGAGCAGTGCATGTCTGTTGTTTGGCGTGGCCAAGTGGTTAGCACGCGGGAATAAGATATGGATAGGACATGGGTTCGCGCATGGGTAAAATCAAAACATTTTTTTCTCTCGCCATATATGCAACACGTTCTGAGACATTGTTATTTGTCTAAGTTGAGATTTTTCTGCAATATTCGTTATTACCTATATGTAAGAGCGCACTTCCTCAGTAATAATTTCGTGATTTCTGTGTGTTTAAAATACGAAATATGAAATTGTTGGAGATGAAATTGCTGTGAGTGTAACAAACGACAGTGGCCTTTATATTTTTTCTCGTCAGAAATCATTCACCATTTTTTCCGAATATGTAGTGACTTCCGAGTATGCGGTTAGGCAGGAATCTAAGAGCACAACTTAAATTACTGGGAATGTAACTAGCAGCAGTCATCTTCATAATCTTGCTTGTCACAAGTATTTATCTGCGATCGGAATCCTCAACCACAGCATACAGAGATGAAAGATCTCCGCCGTAATATTTTTAGACTGTAGCACCATATACGAAACATTTTCATTCATGAGATGCATGTTATAAACTTCGACGAACTGCAGGAGCTCTCGAAAATGCGTTTTTTTTCAGTTTTGTTTTTAGACCCAAATCGTTGACGTATCATATAGGGAAGTGGGCTAATTAATCATTTTGATCTCTAGGAGCGAGTTATAGCCACATTCTGTTTATCTTCTTATTCTTTGAAATTCTCAGAATCAATTTTTCTGGTGTTTTTATAGATGTATTAGTACAATGTGGTACTACACACTATTCCTAACTCATTTTCCGAAACGTAAATCCAAAACACGATGTCAGTGTGAATGAGAATAAGATGACATAATGCGGCATTTACGATAATCTGCAGAATACAGTCAAATACGCTATCATTATTATGCATGCATGGAACATATCAAAATTTTTATGCATTTCAGCTGAGGATCATGGAAATGGATAAACTGCGCTGATACTGTGTGAAGGCGTACACGACAGCTGGATGGAATGCGGCGTCATGCGTTAAGGCAAATTAAACGCAATTTTCGGTACTTGGAAGAATAGCGCGCCTGTGTCGTCTGCTAGCCGCTTTGTGTTCGTGACGCTGTGCGCGCTGCAGTGCGCATGCGCGGATCTGCGGCCACTTGCTTTTGATTGGCTTGCACGACGCGGACCGACAACAGGGCTTCGGTTCTCTAGACCCTAACGGTATCGCTACCGAAATGCATACTGAATAATGCAGGGACTCTAATTCGAGTACTAGACCGTTCTGTGCCCTTGAGTACCGAAACGATCGGCACAATGGTGGAAAGATACAGATTAGGCACCCTGGTGACTGTCCCTCATAGCATAATACTGCCTCCACCGGCCTGCGCCAGTGGAGCGGTGCATTTTTCGAGCAAAAATTCTTGATGATGTGTACCTGAACATGTCCAGGGGCCTGATGTAACATCTGACCAGATGACACGTTTCCATTGTTTCATGGCTCATTCGCAATAATCCCGTACTCCTCACAATCGTAACAGATGCGAAGTTCGCAAATGAGGGAAAAATTAAACACGGAGACGCAATTTTTTCCTCAGTGCCTTAACTGACGTTTCATTTCCAATGAATGGGAACACGTAGGGGTCGGCCACAGCAGAGCCCCATGTACATCAGTCTGGGCTGAACAATGCACTCCACTCTGTCCCGAGATCTACCACAGACCGCCGCCTAACCTGCTGTACAGAGAGGGCGACTGTTCGATCTCCAAGTTATGTGACGATCCGTGGACGTCCGACACCCTGTCGTCTACTGGTGATGTCACCGCTCTTCAGCCACTTTTCAAACACACACCAAAAAAAGTTTTGCTTCACCTCGGTTCCGAGAGTTCCGGAACCTGTATCGAAAATGGGAATAGAGATCAACATAAATATCAATTCCACCCTTTTTATTCTTCATGAAAACCACTCATTGCATGTTGTACCAGACCGTCAGAGGTGGTGATCCAGATTGCTGTACACACTGGTACCTCCAATACGAAGTAGCACGTCCTCTTGCATTGATGCATGCCTCTATTCGTCGTGGCATTATATCCACAAGTTCATCAAGGCACAGTTGCTCCATATTGTCCCACTCCTCAACGGCGATTCGGCGTACATCCCTCAGAATGGTTGGTGGGTCACGTCATCCATAAATAGCCCTTTTCAATCTATCCCAGGCATGTTCGATAGGGTTCATGTCTGGAGAACATGCTGACCACTGTATTCAAGCGATGTCGTTATCCTGAAGGAAGTCATTCACAAAATGTGCACGACGGGGGAGCGAATTTCCGTCCATGAAGACGGATGCCGCGCCCATATGCTGCCGATATGGTTGTACAGTCGGTTGGAGCATGGCATTCACGTATCATACAGCCGTTACGGCGTCTTTCATGACCACCAGCGGCGTACGTCGGTCCCACATAACGCCACCCCAAAACAGCAGGGAACCTCCAGCTTGCTGCACTCGCTGGACAGTATGTCTTAGGCGTTCAGTCTGACCGGATTGCCTCCAGACATGTCTCCGACAATTGCCTGGCTGAAGGCATATGCGACACTCATCGGTAAAGAGAACGTGATGCCAATCCTGAGCGGTCCATTCGGCGTGTTTTAGGGCCCATCTGTACCTCGCTGCATGGTGACGTGGTTGCAAAGATGGACCTCGCCATGGACGTCGGGAGTGAAGTTGCGCATCATGCGTTCTATTGCACACAGTTTGAGTCGTAACACGACGTCCTGTGGCTGCACAAAAAGCATTATTCAACACGGTGGCGATGCTGTCAGGGTTGCTCCGAGCCATAACCCGTGGGTAGCGGTCATCGACTGCAGTAGTAGCCCTTGGGCAGCCTGAACGAGGCATGTCATCGACATTTCCTGTCTCTGTATCTCCTCCATGTCCGAACAACATCGCCTTGTTTCACTCCGAGACGTCTGGGCACTTCCCTTGTTGAGAGCCCTTCCTGGCACAAAGTAACAATGCGGACGCGTTCGAACCGCGGCATTGACCGTCTAGGCATGGTTGGACTGCAGACAACACTAGCCGTGTACCTCCTTCATGGTGGAATGACTGGAACTGATCAGTGTCGGATCCCCTCCGCCTAATAGGCGCTGCTCATGCCTTTGGGAGGGTTTAGTGATATCTCTGAACAGTCAAGAGGACTGTGTCTGTGATACAATAACGACAGTCAACGTCCATCTTCAGGAGTTCTGGGAACTGGGGTGATGCAAAACTTTTTTTGATATGTGTAGTTCCTCATGGTAGTACCACGAGAACGCCGACCAGCTTCGCCGTTTCTGTGAAGCTCGTTCCCAGCAGAGATAAGTAACCTTAACCTGGATCCATGAGGTCAAAAAGCACTGGGGTATCATCAGGAGGAGAACAGGGAAGGGTGATAGGACCGCTGTTGTTCTCTCTATGTACAGGTGTTACAAAAAGGTACGGCCAAACTTTCAGGAAACATTCCTCACACACAAATAAAGAAAACATGTTATGTGGACATGTGTCCGGAAACGCTTAATTTCCATGTTACAGCTCATTTTAGTTTCGTCCACCTACGCTCAATGGAGCAAGTTATCATGATTTCATACGGGATACTCTACCTGTGCTGATAGAACATGTGCCTTTACAAGTACGACACAACATGTGGTCTATGCACGATGGAGCTCCTGCACATTTCAGTCGAAGTGTTCGTACGCTTCTCAACAACAGATTCGGTGACCGATGGATTGGTAGAGGCGGACCAATTCCATGGCTTCCACGCTCTCCTGACCTCAACCCTCTTGACTTTCATTTATGGGGGCATTTGAAAGCTCCTGTCTACGCAACCCCTGTACCAAATGTAGAGACTCTTCGTGCTCGTATTGTGGACGGCTGTGATACAATACGCCATTCTCCAGGGCTGCATCAGCGCATCAGGGATTCCATGCGACGGAGCGTGGATGCATGTATCCTCGCTAACGGAGGACATTTTGAACATTTCCTGTAACAAAGTGTTTGAAGTCACGATGGTACGTTCTGTTGCTGTGTGTCTCCCTCCCATGATTAATGTGATTTGAAGAGAAGTAATAAAATGACCTCTAACATGGAAAGTAAGCGTTTCCGGACACATGTCCACATAACATATTTTCTTTCTTTGTGTGTGAGGAATGTTTCCTGAAAGTTTGGCCGTACATTTTTGTAACACCCTGTATTAATGATTTGGCGGACAGGGTGGGCAGCAATTTGCGATTGTTTGCTGATAATGCCGTGGTGTACAGAAAGGTGTCGAAGTTGAGAGACTGTAGGAAGATTCAAGACGACTGACAAAATTTCCAGTTGGTGTGTGGAAAAATTAATGTTAATGCGGATGAGTAGGAAGATCAAACGCGTAATATTCGGGTACTGTATTACTAGTGCCCTGATCGACACATTCAAGTCTTTTAAATATAGGGGCGTAAAGTTGCAAACCGATATGAGGTGGAACGAACATGTGAAAACTGGTAGGGAAGGCGAATGGTCGACTTCGGTTTATTGGGATAATTTTAGGAAAGAATGGTTCATCTGTAAAGGTAATCGCATATAGGACGCTGGTGCGACCTATTCTTGAGGACTACTCGTGTGTTTGAGATCTGTACCAGGTCGGATTGAAACAATTCAGAGGCAGGCTGATAGCTTTGTTATCGGTAGGTTCGAATAACACATAAGTGTTACGGAGACGTTTCGGGAACTCAAATGGGAATCCTTGGAGGGAGGGTGATGTTCTTTTCGAGAAACGCTATTGAGAAAATTTAGAGAACCGGCATTTGAAGCTGACTGCCGAACGATTCTACGGCCACCAACATACACTGCGCATAAGGACCACAAAGATAAGATACGAGAAATTAGGGCTCATACGGAGGCATACACACAGTCGTTTTTCCCTCGCTCTATTTGTTAGAGGAACAGGAACGGCCGTACGGTGGCTTGCGGAGTATCTGTGTAGATGTAGATGCAGATTTAGAAAAGACTTGCATAAGTCCATCAGACATTTTAAACAAACTCACGCAGACAAAAAATTGGCAAATGGGAAGTATTGCCAGTGAATGAAGTCACCGCCATACCAAGGACAAAGCTGACTGAAGAAAGAAGAAGAATCCAATGAGAAAAAAATGAAAGCTGCTTGGAAATTTCGAAGATTGAAATATAATATCTTTGCAGCCGGCCGAAGTGGCCGAGCGGTTCTAGGCGCTTCAGTCTGGAACCGCGCGACCGCTACGGTCGCAAGTTCTAATGCTGCGTCGGGCATGGATGTGTGTGATGCCCTTAGGTTAGTTAGGTTTAAGTAGTTCTAAGTTCTAGGGGACTAATGACCTCAGATGTTAAGTCCCATAGTGCTCAGAGCCATTTTTTATAATAGGTTTGCGTGTTTGGATAGAGCTCAGTCGCACCTACTAATAACAATAGTAATAACGATATATGTACAGACAGAACAATATTCACTGCTAACTGATCAGGCATTGTATTGATATACGAGGGGCGTTCAGAAAGTAAGCTCCGATCGGTCGCGAAATGGAAACTACTATGAAAATCCGATAAAGCTTTGCACAGATGTGTTGGGTAGTGTCTCTAGTATAACCCCAGTTAGCATCACGTCGCTCTTCTCATTTCTGAGCTCGCAGTGAGTGCGTAAAGATGTCTAGAAAATAGTGTCTGCCGCCAAGTACGAGGGCCTGGTGAGAAATTTCGCCTGAAGCTATGCAGCTAACATTACATAACTGTCGTGCTGTTTCTTCTTCAAGACAATTCTCAGCCGCATTCTGCAGGGGCAATGAAGATGCTCCTGCATCGTTTTCAAATGAAAATGTGAGATTACCCACAATACAGTCCGCAATTGTCTCCCCTTGAGTTTCATCTCTGGTCACATGAACCGCTGTCTTTGAAGACAACATTTTGACACAGACAACGAGGTGTAGGCCAGCGTGGAGAATTGGCGGAAAGCGCTGGCGGCTGCCTTCTATGATGAGGCTATTGAAAAGTTGGTACAACGCTATGACAAAAGTCTAAGTCAGAACGGCGACTACGTAGAGAAGTAGCTGAAAGGTGTAGCTAATTGTTACAAGTAAAACATTTCTGATGTTCACTGTGGTTTCAATTTGGCAATCAATCGGAGCTTACTTTCTGAATAGGCCTCGTAGGTATGCATGCAACAGCACCGTACCTAATACGTTCCAAAATGACGCGTATAAGAATGAAATTCTCCGGTTCGCATACCTCGGCTTCTGTTGGTGGTAAAAAGGTGTGGTCAAGTGTTTCGGATATCCCTTGAGATAGGGACAATTTCCATACCCAACTGCAAGATCGTCTTAGTGCCTCTATACTACAGTGCTGGGTCGAAGTACGAATATTACACATTTTCTCCCGCTTAGGCAAATCGAGCAAATCCGTTGGTACTTTTTGCATTTGATGTGGTCTGCGGTGGGCTCGATGGGACTTACGGAGTCTCCATTAGTTCATGGCCGGCTCCTCGGAAAACCCACAACAAGAATTTTTATTATATTTTCGCTATCACCAGCGGACCACAATCCAGTCGAGAATCTCAAGACGGCTATGCACAGCAAATGGCTGAAATTTTTTACGATATATTCCTATGGTTCCGATCTCGAACAACCTAGAAAATTTTCTAGGTAGTATCATCCATTTCCAAGATACAGAGATTCAAATTTACCCTAGTTCTACACGTAAAACAGGGTACGAGGCCAAATCGAAATAATAAAGAACAGCAGCAAATTGCTGAAATTTCAATGGTATATTCTCTAGGCGTTTCTCTAGAAGTGCCATCTCCTGTTTTCAAAAATCGTTACCGTTATCGAGAAATATCCCAAAAACATGTCTTTGGATACCAAATCCCAGTCCGGAATTTCTAGACGGCTATGAACAGCAAATGGCTGTAATTTTTACGATGTATTCCTAAGATCTCGATCTCGAACAAGTTTGAAAATGTACTTCGTATCTTTACCGTTTCAGAGTTACAGAGGTTCAAACTTACCCTACTTTTACGTGCAGTACAAGAACGTAAAACCTTGTCTGAGGCTGTAACACAGCGTGTTACGAACCCTCCAAAACCACCAGCGACGAGCGCGTGGGCGGCCGCGCAAGGTCGAAAACAAAGAATGAGTCGAGATCAATGAATGAATATGAAATAAGGCGACAGATTCGGGAGCTTTCGACGAGGAAAAAAGCACTGCTCTGTCCATAATTAACATATAAATTTTATTTCGCAGTATCTGAAGATTCAACTGCGAATTAAAGCTTTTAAGCACACTTCTGGCCATTAAAATTGCTACACCAAGAAGAAATGCAGATGATAAACGGATATTCACTGGACAAATATATTATACTAGAACTGACATGTGATTACATTTTCACGCAATTTCGGTGCATAGATCCTGAGAAATCAGTACCCAGAACAACCACCTCTGGCCGTAATAACGGCCTTGATACGCCTGGGCATTGAGTCAAACAGAGCTTGGATGGCGTGTACAGGTACAGCTGCCCATGCAGCTTCAACACGATACCACAGTTCATCAAGAGTAGTGACTGGCGTATTGTGACGAGCCAGTTGCTCGGCCACCATTGACCAGACGTTTTCAGTTGGTGAGGGATCTGGAGACTCTGCTGGCCAGGGCAGTAGTCAAACGTTTTCTGTATCCAGAAAGGTCCGTGCAGGACCTGCAACATGCGGTCGTGCATTATCCTGCTGAAATGTGGAGTTTCGCAGTGATCGAATGAAGGGTAGAGCCACAGGTCGTAACACATCTGAAATGTAACGTCCACTGTTCAAAGTGCCGACAGTGCAAACAACAGGTGACCGAGACTTGTATCAATGGCACCCCATACCATCACGTCGGGTGATACGCCAGTATGGCGATGACGAATACGAGCTTCCAATGTGCGTTCACCGCGATGTCACCAAACATGGATGCGACCATCATGATGCTGTAAACAGAACCTGGATTAATCCGAAAAAATGACGTTTTGTCATTCGTGCACCCAGGTTCGTCATTGAGTACACCACTAAGGCGTTCCTGTCTGTGATGCAGCCTCAAGGGTAACCACAGCCATGGTCTCCGAGCTGATAGTCCATGCTGCTGTAACCGTCGTCGAACTGTTCGTGCAGATGGTTGTTGTCTTGCAAACGTCCCCATTTGTTGACTCAGGGATCGAGACGTGGCTGCACGATCCGTTACAGCCATGCGGATTAGATGCCTGTCATCTCGACTGCTAGTGATACGAGGCCGTTGGGATCCAGCACGGCGTTCCGTATTACCCTCCTGAACCCACCGATTCCATATTCTGCGAACAGTCATTGGATCTCGACCAACGCGAGCAGCATTGTCGCGATACGATAAATCACAATCGTGATACGCTACAATCCGACCTTTATCGGAGTCGGAAACGTGATGGTACACATTTCTCCTCCTTACACGAGGCATCACAACAACGTTTCACCGGGCAACGCCGGTAAACTGCTGTTTGTGTATGAGAAATCGGTTGGAAACTTTCCTCATGTCAGCACGTTGTAGGTGTCGCCACCGGCGCCAACCTTGTGTGAATGCTCTGAAAAGCTAATCATTTGCATATCACAGCATCTTCTTCCTGTCGGTTATATTTCGCGTCTGTAGCACGTCATCTTCGTGGTGTTGCAATTTTAATGGCCAGTAGTGTAACTACAGAAACGAAAGAAACCTTGTAATAATCATTCTCTACGTACAGATGAAGCGAAACCTGTAAGCAAATCTCGGCAGCTGTCATTTTGAGAAGAATTAATGAACTATTCAAAATGGCGGCGGCCGTTAAAAAGATTTAAGTTGAAGTGGAGCTTCCTCTTCGTCTTGAGGTGTGCACAGTACAGAACATCCCGCCGTCCAACGACATAAGCTGCGGCAGGTGAGGAAACATCTGGGTCAAAAAGGAAGCGTTCAGGTCTACGGCCCGGCAGGCGACAGCTATCCGCGTGACCACTCACGAAGTTGGCACCGAAACTGTTTTTTTTTGTTTGTTTGTTTGTTTTTTTTTTTTCATCTGTGTACACTCCAGCGTGAGGTGACGACCTACTAACAAAAGCCCTGAGCACCGCCGCTCCGGCCCATTCTTCTTGTGAGGCCTGTCTCGCCCGCGACCGCCTATTGTCCATATGTACTCTCTGCCACGCGACGTTAAAGCTTAACGTTTCGTGACTTCGGGCACAGTCTAATAATGATGCTCGGATTCGACCGTCGTTTCGTTCGGCTATCGCTAGCATTCCGCTATACTATGGGCGCCAGCGGTAGGGTTCACCGAATTCTGCCACCCCCACCCCCCTGTTTCTTGCCGAAACGTCGATATCATAGTTCAGGATCCTCACACCGAAATGTTCTCAGTTCTCCTTATGTAGCTACTCTATATATAATTCTCTGAATGTGTCTATGTCAATCCCCCACCACATCTACCACCACTACCACCACAGCCATAGTTTATACTTCCCCCTCCACCGCCGCCACCACCATTACATGGTGTGCCCAGTCACACCCCCCTCTTTCCACGCCCTCTTCTCACTCTCCCTTCACCCTCGCTCTTTGTCGGCCCCTCTCCAGCTTCTTCGTCCCGCTCCTCTCCCTCTGATCCTTTCCCCCCACTCTCCCAGCCTGTCATTGCAGCTCCAGCTAGGGTGGTGGCCACTGCCCATGCCCAACTCTCCCCATCGCCTTCGCCATCACCGCCACCACCGTCGCCGTCGCCGTCGCCTTCACCGTCACCATCTCCGGCGCCGACTGCTGCGCCCACGCCGGGACCTGCCCCTTCCCGCCACCTCCCTATAGCTCCCATCCCTCATGTCAACACCCATCCTTCTGCCACCGTTAAACGCCCTAGTGGCACCACCACCTCCTCCGCTCCCAAAAAGGCCCCGCCCCGTCCTCCTTCCCCCCCCCCCCCACTCCCTAGGATGCCATGGATGTCTCCCCGCCTGGCCCTGCTCCCTCCACCTCCTCCTTTTGTTGACACCGACCTTCATAGGGAGAAACGATCACCACGACAAAATACGGGAAATCAGAGCTCGTACGGAAAGATATAGGTGTTCATTCTTTCAGCGCGCTAAACGAGATTGGAATAATAGAGAATAGTGAAGGTGGTTCAATGAACCCTCTGCCAGACACTTAAATGTGATTTGCAGAGTACCCATGTGGATGTAGATGTAGATGTAGATCTGGGAGCCCATGTTGTAGTACTGAAGCACGTAAAATCCGGTCTGAGTAGTAAAATTTATTTTACGTTTCCAGAATGAGATTGTCACTCTGCAGCGGAGTGTGTGCTGATATGAAATTTCCTTACAGATTAAAACTGTGTGCCGGACCGAGACTCGAACTCGGGACCTTTGCTTTTCGAGGGCGAGTGCTCTACAATCTGAGCTACCGAAGCACGACTCAGGCCCGCTCCTCACAGCTTTATTTCTGGCAGTATCTCGTCTCCTACCTTCCAAACTTTACAGAAGCTCTCCTGCGAAACTTGCAGAACTAGCACTCCTGGAAGAAAGGATACTGCAGAGACATGACTTAGCCACAGCCTGGGGGATCTTTCCAGAATGAGATTTTCACTCTGCAGCGGAGTGTGCGCTGATATGAAACTTCCTGGCAGATTAAAACTGTGTGCCCGGCCGAGACTCGAACTCGCTGCGGAGTGAAAATCTCATTCTGGAAACATCCCCCAGGCTGTGGCTAAGCCATGTCTCCGCAGTATCCTTTCTTTCAGGAGTGCTAGTTCTGCAAGTTTCGCAGGAGAGCTTCTGTAAAGTTTGGAGGGTAGGAGACGAGATACTGGCAGAAATGAAGCTGTGGGGGCCGGCCGTGAGTCGTGCTTCGGTAGCTCAGATGGTAGAGCACTTGCCCGCGAAAGGTAAAGGTCTCGAGTTCGAGTTTCGGTCGGGCACACAGTTTTAATCTGCCAGGATGTTTCGTTTGTTTTACGTTGTTTGAATTTCACGTAAGTCAACTATCTAAATTTTGCTGACCAATACATTTCTTTTCATATATGTTACATGTCGTGCTGAAGCATAGAAAAGAAGGGAACCAGCGGAAAAGTGCTCCTATCAGAGCACAAAAAATACGAGTATGTTCCTATTTATTTGAAAGACTCTGACTGCAAAATAGGGCAACACCTGCCTCATTCAGCCTTCCTCAGCACCTTTAAAAATTTACCCAACATTTTGGTCATGCAAACATATTCGCGCTTTTCTATGCCGAGAGATAAGAAGACAGTGGCAATAGTAAAGAGACGTAAAAGTGATAGATACTGGAAGATAGTACACAGTAGTAGTGTTATAGAAAGAGCGAAGAGGACAATGGCGAGAGAAAGAGAGGGACACAGTGGCAGTGGAAGAAGTTGACAGTGATAGAACAATGCTAGGAAAAAATGAAGGGGTGAGTGGCCGGGGGGGGGGGGGGGGGGAGGTGGAGGGGAAGGAATAAAGAGAAAGAGAAAGTGGAATTGGGTGAGAACCAGTGATAATAATTTAAAGAGTATATGACAATGACAATGAGGAAGAGAGAGATAGTGACAACGAGAAAATACAGCAGCAGTAGGAAAGAAGGAATGAGACATTAGCGGTAAGAGAGAGCAAGAGGGCAGGCCGGTGTGGCCGTGCGGTTCTACGCTCTTCAGTCTGGAACAGCGTGACCGCTACGGTCGCAGGTTCGAATCCTGCCTCGGGCATGGATGTGTGTGATGTCCTTAGGTTAGTTAGGTTTCTAAGTTCTAGGGGACTGATGACCACAGATGTTAAGTCCCATAGTGCTCAGAGCCATTTGAACCATTTTGAGAGCAAGAGGAAGGCAATGATAGGAGACTAGTAGTAGGACTGTGGCTGTGACACGGGAGACAATGACAGAGAGATACAAAGAGATAATGACAATGAGTTGTGCTGAATGAATGAGTGAGAAATTGCAACTGGGAGCGGATGGGTACGAGTGACGTATAACGACGGAAAAGTGGGTGTGAGTGGGCTACAACTAGGGGAGCTTAATTTTTGGGGAAAATTTTAAAGGCGCCGAGGAAGGTAGAATGAAGCAGATTGTACCCCCTTTCCAGTCAGAGTCATAGACAGGAACATAGTCACATTTGCCGGCTGGTATAGTAATTATCACGTCCAATTGTTAACAATGTAGTGGTAGTGCCGTGAGTTCTCGGCTATACTTCCGAACTCGTGTACTCGTTTTCTTTTCTAGGCTGGTAGAGTTCACTTGTGTCCGACAAGACTAAAGCGACGAGTTGCTGCTATAAATGGTCGAAGAGTCGAATCTCCGAGTGTACAGATAAACCAAATCTCTGTGTACACACAGCACAATACGCTAAAACATGTGTACATATTTGTTAGTCATAAACCTACTTAACACCACAAATTTACAAGATAACATGCAAAAACATAAAAAATATCAGAAGTAGATAGTATACAATCAGTAGCTCCGTTGAAACAAAGCTTGTCCTTTTTGTTTTTTTTTTATATAAAATCTTATAAAATTCTTATAGCCGCCCGGGGTAGCCATGCGGTCTGAGGCGTCTTGTCTCGCTTCGCGCAGCTGCCCCCGTCAGAGGTTCGAGTCCTTCCTCAGGCATGGGTGTTTGTGTTGTCCTTAGCGTAAGATAGTTTAACTTAGATTAAGTAGTGCTTAGGCCTAGGGACCGATGACCTCAGCAGTTGGTCCCATAGTCCGTACCACAAATTCCAAAATTCTTATAAGTGAGGAAATCCCTAGGCCTGGATACTATCACAATTGGTGATACGATTAGTTGTCACATTATCAAAAAACAACTTGACGCAAAACCCAACAGCAGTCGACATACTAAGAGAGAAACAGCATGGAAAGATCACAAATACCTTGTGGGCGTAGGTTAAACTGCAAATCGAAATAAAAAGGTATGATTCGGTTTCCTTAATATGACTTAACAGTTCGGCATTACCACAGTGAAACAAACCGACAGGGATATCAACTCCTACTTAACCAAGGGGAGTCGTCCACGTTCTCAGCCGACAATGTCATACTATTTCCCAGGCAGTGTAAGGCAATACCCTAATGGTCTATCTGTAGATGACGAAGCCATCTAAATAAAAAGACATAGCAAGTTGTGTTGCGATAGCTAACATGGGTATGGGAAAAAATAAAAGGTAAATCCCAGTGTATTTGGGATTGTTGTCATGCTGAAGTTGCCAATTACGAAGCATATTTCGTCCTCTGTGAGGTATGATATGGTCTAAAATATTTCATCATATATATAGTATCGCTCAAAAGTATTTCGGGGATTTTCTTACACTATTATACAATTTTAACTTACGCATCAATAATAAAACACAAATGAACAAATTACATAGGATGAAAAAACATTTTGTTAGAACCAAACAGAATAAAACCAGTGATGAAGTCTTGACCCAAGATGTTCTTGGCTTAATACTTGGTTGCTTGGCCTTTGCATGTATAACTGCAGCACACCTGGATGGCCCAGAATTGCTCACGCACTTCTGTGTAGAGAGCCCCCTACTGCAGTTTCGTTGTCGAACTCGTCTATCCAGCTCGCCCCAAAGATGTTGTATGGGCTTTGGCTTGGCCACTTGAATACTTTTACTTTGTGCTGCTTCAGAACTGTCTTGACACGACCAGAAGTGTATTTGGGATCGTTGTCATGCTGAAGTTGCCAATTACGAAGCATATTTCGTCCTCTGTGAGGTATGATATGGTCTAAAATATTTCATCATACTTCAGACTATCCATTACCCCATGAATTTTGCCGGAAGGACTTAAACCACTTCGTGCGAAACAGCCCCACCGCATGGTACTTCCTCCTTCGCGCTTCCTGGTGGGTACTTGGTACTTTTTGTTATTCTTACTCGGCCGTTGAACATACTGTATCCCGCCTGAGCACAAGAGATTAAATTTGCTCTCATCACTCTATAGAGTTTTTCGTCAATATTCAGTGGTCCACGACGCGTACTTCTTAGCAAATTGTAGTCTGGCCTTCCTGTTTTTCGCACTTATCATAGATTTTCGAACAGGTCGCCTGCCATTCAGATCTATAGCTGCTAAAAGACGTTTAACTGTTGAAACATGGACCTTCACCCCGTGTTTTACCCGTGGATCATCACATATTACCCGGGCTGATCTTTTGATATCAGTCATCGATTGTCTTCGGATGATCCTATCTTCTTTTTGAATGGTTTTTCGGGGCCGACCATTTCGTGCATTGTTCTCCATCGTCCCCCTTTTTTTCTGAAGCCGGACCCAGACACTCACAAGCTGTTATGGGAGGCCAAACACCTTCTCAACAAAGAATTGAATTTGGCCTTCATTCAGTGGTACTGCGACAACTTGTCTGAAGTCAACTGAATATTCTTTAGTTGCAGGCGATACTGTAAATAAATAAAAATATTAGCATTAGATTTACTTTATGTAGATAGGTGTGTTACAGCATTCTCGTTCTACAAAATTCTTATAAACCCCTTGGAAACACTGTTTACAGGTAAAATTCATGCTTTCCTGCACTGAGCAAGCAAACATGTGACCGCGACGAGGTCAAGCAATCTTTTATCTGAACAACCGGTTTGTTTTGATTTCGCTTATAGATAAACACGCCTCCAATCTACCAGTTCAACTGCAAAATACTTTTGAGCGATACTTAGGGATACGACAAGAATGGGCATTCGAAACATAAAGGTGTAGTAAATGTGAGGCATGAAGTGCGTTCCTTAAGAGCTATGCCTACTTCATCTTCGATATTGTGAAACACATGTCCTCTGATGCAAGCCCTTTTCCTTCCATATTTTGAGAAGTGACAGTATGGACCAACACTAGAAAAAAAAGTCTAGTAATCCATGGGGTCTAAGGTGCCTACCTTAAAATCTATGAGCATTTGTTCAACTTCACTATTGTTAAACATATTTCTTCTACTTGACAAGTGCTCGTAACTCTTAAGGTATTCCTTTTACAGCCCATGTTTATTAGAAACTTTTTCCTTGTTTCACTCATATCACCTCCTCCCAAAATTTGGAAAGCAAAGAGCTTACAGTACAAGAGATTTGTTTGACAGTATTGAAGATGAAGAAGCGCTCATAGCTCTAAGTTAATCATTCCAGAGACCATGTTTACTAGACAGTCTTGCTTCTAATTATCATTCCTGTCGTGTTCCTGAATGCTGACCATTCCTCTTGGAACTGCGTATCAGCGCACACTCCGCTGTAGAGCGAAAATTTCATTCTAACTAACAGATAGTTAACATTCCTACAGATTATAAACAAGCTAGCTCAGAAGAGGAAGTGAACTTAGTAAATATTAAAATGCAGTTGAAACAAAGACTATTGAAAGTGAGTGATTAGGAATTATGTAACATGAGACTAAACCATGTCCCATAGTTAAGAAATGTAGGACAGCTGATGGACAAGAAAAGACGAAAGAAAGCACCACATAAAGCCAAGAATAGCTGGTCACATAATTCCAACTAGACCAATGAAACCATGAAGATCTTGATCAAATGGCCCAAAATCAGATAGTTATTGATTGCTAGAAGAAATCTGTGAAGTTAACTTATACAGAGGCTGAAATTGAACTTGAATTTGATGAAGTGATATCCGAAAAGAATGAGCTTATAGGGCTGTCGGAAGTTATCACATTAGTAAAGCGTCATAGAGTGGGAGTGTATCATGGTTCGTGTAGTAGTAATAATGTGACAGATGACTTGAAAATCGTTGCCAGTACTTAATAAGATATTATCTTGTTTATAAAGAGAAGATTTAAATGGCATTTTGATGGGAAATAAATACGTATTTTCCATAAACCGAAAATAACTGTAGATTGAAAATGGATTGATACTACACTCATGATTTTTTTGTCAAACAACATTGTTAATAGAGAAGCAATGATGAGAGAATTGCGGAGGGTGGAAGACTTGAACATTATAAATAATAATATCGATGAATATAATAAACATCTGACCATTATGAGCAAAAAAATACAGAGAAATGTGACTTCTAAAACATGGGAGGACGTTGTGTAAAATAATGAGGGGAATGGATTGCCTAGAGAATTCAGGTGAAACATTGCAAAAATTCCATAATGTAAACTACTCGTTAAGTCTTAACTTAACCACCATGTACGGGCACGTTTTGCTGGCATGAAGAATTTAGACTATACAAAGCTTTCCTCTTTTGAAAGTAAATTTTATCAATATAATGATGCTCCTTTTGGACTTCATACATCAGTCTATGTTTTCAGCAGAGCACTCAATCAAGCGTTAGGAAATAGCTTCAAAAATCACAACATATATTGAAGATATTTTAATTGCAATGCAAAATTCTGTAAAGCACTGCCAAATATTGGAGGAAACTTTATAAATATTAGAGAAAAATAGGATGACATTGAAGCTAAGGAAATGAGAGCTTATAAATATAAGCTAAATTCAGCAAGGCTCACAATTACAACAAATGAGATTAAGAAGGCTTCAGAAAAACCAAAACAAATCAAAACTTTTCTAGGTCCAGAAGAAGCAGCTCAAGACATTTCTTGGTCTTTGTATTACATAAATTTTATCTCAGGTCAAAGTTACAACAGCTGCAAACTGAATTAGCTGTTGTGAAAGATTGGTGTTTTTGTAAAGAAGGGGATGACAACATCCATTTAGTGCCATCAGGAAGAAATTGTTAAAAAGTAATGTATTGCCATTCATACCTGAGTACATAATTCTGTATGGCCAAAGACAGAGACGGGTCTGAGCTTGATCTAGATATTTTTAGGAAGTATAGGAAGGAGACCAGTTAGAAAACCATATGGTTGCATTTCCTAGTAGGACATTTATGAGGTATGAGAGAAATTATAGCATTTCAGAAAGACATGCGCTTGCTATCATGTGGAATCTTTGTAAATTTACAATATTTTCCTATGACCACAAGACAATTATATAAACCGTTCATAAAGCTTTTACAATTTTAAAAGAATGAAGACCTATGCATACCTTATTTACATGCTGTTCATTATTCTTACAGAAATCATAGTTTAAGTTAAGATATGTCAAAGGGGATTAAAATGATGTATCTGTTGCTTTGTCTATATAGGAGGAAGAAGTGTGGTTACAATTAATCAGTGATGATGAGTTCAAAGTTATTTTACATAAATAATGTACACCGATGAACCAAATCATTGTGACCACTGCCCACCGTGACGTTGGATGCTGCCTTTTGGAGATGCAGGCACATGATGCAGTAACAAAATCATGCAAGCGGAGCAGACAAGGATGGGGGATAACCCTAGCAAAGATATGGGCTCCAACTGGGGAAATCCATTTAGATAAACGACTTTGACAAACGGCAGATTGTTATTACGCAGAGCCTGCACCTCGAAAATGGCTAAGCTGGTCAAATGTTCACGTCCTACTGCCGTGAGCATCTACTGAAAGTGATAGAAGAACAGTGAAACTACAACTAGGTAACTACGTGGTTGGACGTCCACGACTCTTCACAGGACTTGGGAGCTCAGAGGCTTATCTGCTCTGTAAAGTAGGGTAGATGGTGATCTGTGGCATCTCCGCCGAAAGAGCACAATGCCGGTGCATGCACAAATGTTTTGGAGCACACGTTGTTTAACACGGAGCTCTGCAGCAGACCACCCATACGTGTTCACATGTTGACCCAACGACATCATCAATTACGATTACAGTGGACACGAAACCATCGGGATTCGACCGTCGATCAATGGAAACGTGTCGACTCTTGGGATGAATTATGTTTTTGCAACACTACGTCGATGGTCGTCCCCATAAATGCCGTCATCGAGGTGAACGACGACTCGAAAAGTGCCGCGCGCCGCGGACGCAGGCTGGTGGGAGCAGTATTACGCTATGGGAGACATTCTCCTACGTTTGCACGGGCCTGTGGTAATAATCGAAGACACGCTGACAGCTGCAAACCACCTGCATCCCTTCATGCTTGATGTCTTCCCCGACGGCGATGTCATCTTTCAGCACTATAACTGTCCAAGTCTCGGAGTCAGAACCGTACTACAGTGATTTAAGGAGCATTATAGTGAACTCACGTTTATGTCTCGGTGACCAAATTAGCCTGATGTAAATCCTATGGAACCCATGTGGGTCGCTATCGGGCGCCATCACCGCGTACCCAAATCAGCGGCCCATTAGTAACGCGAATTACATGAGCTGTGTGTAGACTTCTAATGTCACATACCGCCACAAACGTACTAACTCTCGCATTCCTGATATGCAGAATCGTTCCGAAAATTGACAAACAAGCTATTGAGCTAATGATCCATTCAGATATGTTACCTCCATCTCATAAAACAAAGACGGTCAGAAGATGAGGTCAATAGGAGCAAGACCGCTGATTTGCAGAAATGGTAATTATTTGCAGATAATAAAATTTAGGAAGCGATATTTTCTTCATGTAAAAACACAGCTAAAATCATACTATCTGACAAGCGAAATTTCGAAATTTTTAGATGACATAAAGCAGGCCCTATGAAACATCAGATGTGCCCTATACTAATACCACCTGTCTGTTGTATCCAAAGTAGAAGTTGAAGTTTGGTGTTTACAATAATGTTGATATAAAAACTCATTTGCGTAAATATTAGTCCTGATGGAACTGGTTCATAAAGAAAGAGAAGTATATTAGTGTAGCTATGAGTTCATGTATTTAAATTTAGTGAAACATAAGTGTTTTTCTCGTAAAGCAGAAGGGTCAGAAAAGAAAACATGATTCTCTTCTTGGGAAACGTTTCTAATGAACCTGCAAAGATGTTTGAGCTCTGTTTAATAATCATAAAATGAGGACATGTGTTTCCTTGGCTACTTAAGAAATTGGTTAAATTTTCTCATTTTGAAAGTACTGAAGAGCGATCTGTTTTATTTGTTAAAATAAATTAATATTTTATGCAGCCAAGACTGCATAAAATATTTCCTTTTTTGTGGTAATCAGCCTCAACAGTGTTTCTTGTCATCTTTAGGTCTTAAGACCTGAAGACCTAAAGATAACAGCAAAATCTGTTGCAACCTGTTGTCTTAAGTAAAGAAATATTTTATGTGATCTTGACTTTTGAATGGTTTTTAACATTTAAGAAACCGACAAACAAAGATGAGGCTTTTTCTTCTAGTTGGAGATGTACTTCAGAGTTGAGAAAATTGTCCAAACCTTTGCAGGTTTTCTGTTTTATGTAGATATCTTGTTTTTTATATGGCTTTAGGTTTATAAGTGAATGACATTTTTTAATATCATAGAAGATGTGATGAAGGAAGTGAGATGGGCTTTTGCTTGGGACAAGAAGTCATCTTGTGCCAGAAGTGACAGTGGGGAGCATTTGATGCCTTAGCCTGTCAGTCAAGGGGAGTAAGCTGTGTGATGTCTGTAACAAATTTAGGGAGAGTTGATTACTGGGCGACTGAATGAGGGATTTTCACGAGGTCAGTGTGAGCACTCTGACTGAAAGGGATAAAGACGGCACAATAGGAGCTTAGATGGACGAAATGGAAGATCAGTATTATGTATTTTCACCGAAATTGCATTAAAGACTGTAAAAATATTATACAGAAAAACCAAGTACATCAGAAAAGATTGTGGCAATGAGCAACCTAATTGCAACTACAAGTATGACTCTAGGATTATTATTACGAAAGTTGCTATTGCTTTAAATATCATCGGTTATAAAATTAGTTACAGTTAAACACCAGAGTAATCCGAGCATATGATGCATCATATGAAAGCTGACGATGTTACTAAACTCTACAAGAAACTACATTTCACCTCAGGTAGATGCATAAGGAATTACATGCAAGTGTATTGAAAGCTGAAATGCAAATGTGCCAATGCTATTAATCCTTCACAGTTGCGTGTAATATAAAGGCAGCATGAGTTTCTCAGATTTATACCTAATGTTTTTAGTAGATCAGTAACCAGAATCTGCTCTTTCATATGTATTTATAATTTTATGTTACGTTTTGTCATACTAGAAACCTGGATGCATGCATTAACTACGATCTACTCTTTAATATGTATTTATAAATTTGTGTTACGTTTTGTCATCCTGGAAACCTGGATGTACTCGTGCATTCTGAGCATCATTAGTAACTTGTTTAACACAGTGTGATATTTTATTCAGAGGCCACAAAAAAGGGCCACAATAATCTACTTAGTGTTCCGTTATAATGTATCTGATGGTCATTATTTAAGTATCTAACTTGGATCCAGCTGTTTGTGACTTCACAGGCAGCGTTCAAGGATGAGGAGTAGGGTACACAAGATCTTTTGTCAACTGTCTTTCGTCATTCGTGTATGTTGGCAAGTTTTTCGTGGAAGCTGTGTGGCTGAATTGCTGCACATTCAGTACTTTATGATTTTACAAGCATGATATAGGGAATAAAGTTATGTGACTGTGATTTTGGTGGTTAATTTTTATACTATATGAAATTTAATTTTGTTTACAAGATTTGATGTAGCTGTGAATTATATTTATTTGCTGCATTTAACACTTATATTCGTGTGTTTCACTTGGTTATTGAAATTAGTGAACTTTCAGTTTACATCACGACTGATGATGGGAAACTTCAAATTTGGATTTTCAATATTTGCAGTTGATCTTATTTATGTATTCTTGCGTCGCTTCTTGATAGAACATTTCCATATTGAGGGTTGAATAGCACTTAGGCGGTTTTTTGTTCTACTAATTTTTATTTGTATGCACTAGTTTTCGGCTTATTAGGCCATCTTGAGATAGCTATTGGCTATTGTTTACAAAGAGCTTATGTTCTTATTCTAAATAATTATAATGTTGTCATACATGGTACTGACAAACTATAAAATGTAATTCATTATGTTAAAGAACAGTTTTACGGAACAAAAAGTCAAAAGACTCGTTTGATAATTCCAGAGACAATACCACAACTAAAGATCGTATGTAAGTGCGTTGTATGTTAGTCCAGAATGTTTGGTTCACAAGAACATAAGCTCTTTCTAAACAATAGCCAGCAGTTATCTGAAGATGGCCTAATAAGCCGAAAATTAGTTCATACAAATAAAAATCAGTAGAACAAAAACCCATCTAATTGTTATTCAGCACTCAATTTGCTGTTGATTTTCATAATTACTGTGCAGTTAAGTGAATCTTGCTTCCAGGTGTTTCTGTATTTGAATCTCTGCTCGCACTATGTAAGTGATTATTGTTTTAGAGTTTTTTGATTTTGAATCCACAGTCCACATGAGGCCACCATTATCATATGTATGAACTCCAGTTAATCCATATTTACATTGTTTAAACTCTAACTAGCTAGTTTCATCAAACTCATTAATCCTATGGGATTTATCCAGTCATTTACCTACTTCATTATTTTGTTTTACTAATTTGTTTATATAATAAAAATGGTTTAAGCGCTACTTCTGTTATACATATCTGCTTTAAACTGACAGTGCACAGGCAACTTTTCAGATTTCACAATGACTCAATGGAATAAATTAAGGCATACATTGCCAATACTGGTAGCCACATATTAAACAGCTGGAACGTTCAAATGCTGATAGGCAAGGATTTCTAAAAACAAATAAAAAGACTGTAGCTATCACAATACAATACAATATTCACTTTTATCAATAAAATGTAACATATTTGTTTGGTTATAAATAATGAAGCCCTTTATGATGTGTTCCAGATACTACATCACTTGAAAGTTCTCTTTTGTTGTAGGAATTTCCAATGTATATTGTAAACTATAAAGTGGCAGTTTAAGAATTTTACTACAGACATGACTTCTAAGCATGGGCACTAGTATGCTGTTAAAAGACTTCAATCCGAATTTTTTTGAGTTATATGTTTATTGTACTATTCATTGCAAACTTAGTGCAGAGGCTGTCATTATTACACACCAGTTGTATTAGATTAGATTAGATTAGATTTTACTTCCATAGATCCATGTTGAGGAGATCCTCGTGGATGTGGAACACGTCACTTTTTTTAAGCTGAAATAACAATACTAATAGTATGAATATATAAAATATATCATTTGTTTCTATTAAAAAATTCGTCAATGGAGTAGAAGGAGTTGGCCACTAGTAAGTCTTTCAGGCTCCTTTTAAACTGATCTTTATTTGTAACTAAATTTTTTATGTTTGCTGGCAAATTATTGAAGATGAGTGTTCCTGAGTAGTGGACCCCTTTTTGAACTAAAGTAAGTGCTTTTTAGTCCTTGTGCAGATCATTTTTGTTCCTGGTATTGTATGTATGAACTGAGCTGTTTGTTGGAAAAAGAGATATATTATTTAGGACAAATTTCATTAAGGAGTTAATATACTGAGAGGCAGTAGTTAGTATACCCAGTTCTTTGAAGAGATTTCTGCAAGACATCCATGAATTTACTCCACAAATAATACGTTTTACACGCTTTTGGACTCCGAAAACTTTTCTTTAACTTGAAGAGTTACCCCAAAATATTATACCATATGACATTATGGAATGAAAGTAGGCAAAGTATGCAATCTTTTTCATTTTTATGTCGCCTATGTCTGCTAACGCTCGAATTGCAAATACAGACTTGTTAAGGCGTTTCTGCAGTTATGTGGTGTGCTCCTCCCAACTGAATTTATTATCAAGTTGTAATCCCAGGAGTTTAAGACTGTCAACCTCTTCTATCTGCTCTTCTTCGTACTTTATGCATATGCTGGGTGGAAACCTCTTACAGGTTCTGAATTGCATATAGTGAGTCTTTCCGAAGTTTAATGTCAGTGAGTTGGCTTTAAACCATTTATTAATATCCATGAAAATATCATTAGCAGATCTTTCTAAAACTACACTACCTATTGCAATATGTGTGTCATCTGCAAACAAAACGAACTCTGATTCTGGCAGTGTAACTGATGAGAGATCATTAATGTACACAAGAAAAACAATGGCCGTAAGATGGATCCTTGTGGGACACCACATGTAATGTCTTCCCATTCTGATGATAACTGAAGACTTAATTCACTAGTCCCTTGCACTGACACCCTTTGTTTCCTGTTAGCGAGGTATGACTTGAACCATTTTGCAGCACTGCCCGTGACACCATAGAATTCTAATTTATTTAAAAGGATGTTGTGGTTTACACAATCGAATGCCTCAGACAAACCACAGAAAATACCTGTTGCTTGTAACTTGTTATTTAATGAATTAAGTACATTTTTACTGTAGGTGTAAATAGCCTTTTCGATCCCAGAATCCTTCAGAAATCCAAACTGTGTTCTTTATAATATGTTATTTGTGGTGAGATGGTTGAGAAGCTGCCTGTACATTACTTTTTCTAAAATTTTTGAGAATGCTGGCAAAAGTGAAATTGGTCTGTAGTTTGATGGTATCTCTTTATCCCCTTTCTTGAATAGAGGCTTAACATCTGCATATTTCAGCCAGTCATGAAATGTCCCAGTTATAATTGACTGATTACACAAGTAACTTAGAATTGTACTAAACTCACAAGAACATGCCTTAATTAACTTTGTTGATATTCCATTGCAACCACTAGAATGCATTGTTTTTAAAGATTTTATTATGGAAGTTATTTCTTTTGGTGAAGTGAGTGACATATTCAAGTACCTGGAGCTATTTGTAAAGGCTAGTTTCCGATATTCAAGGGCATTATTTACTGATCCTGACAATCCCATTCCATCAGTAATGGATATAAAGTACTTGTTAAATAGATTAGCCACTATGCCCATCGGTTACTAACGTGTCATATACCCTTAGTGCTATTTGCTCTTGTTCCTTTCTGATTCTACCAGTCTCCTCTTTCACTATATCCCATATTGTTTTTATTTTGTTCCCTGACATTGCTATCTTCTTCTCGTAGTGCATTTGTTTAGATGTCTGAATTGATTTTTTTAATATTTTACAGTATTCCTTGTATTTAGCTAAATCATCAGCATTGGAGCTATTCTTGGTCGACAGATACATTTTCCTTTTTGTCTTACAGGAAATCTTTATTCCTTGTGTGATCCCTTGTTTTATTATAGACTTCTGTTTAATTTGAGTAACTTTTAGAGGAAAACAGTTTTCAAACATGGTACTGACATTGTTCATGAATGTGTTATATTTTTCATTCATGTCATGAACACTATAAACATCTTTCCAGTTCATATCTTTGAGCAGTTTTCTAAAACACTCAATTTTTGGTTGATTGAATACTCTCCTGTACTCAGATTTAGCAGTCTTGATAATCTGCTTAAAATTTACATCTAAAACAAGGAGCTGCATGTCATGATCTGATAGTCCATTTATTACAGGTTTTATTATATGATTGTGTTCCTTTGATTTGTCTATAAAAATGTTATCAATGGCTGTCCTTGAGGATTTATTGATCCTAATTGGAAAGTTTATAGTGTGAGTTAGATTGAAAGACAACATTACTAACTGCAGTAAATGTTTACTGGAAGATTGCATTAGAAAATCTGTATTAAAGACACCAGCAATCAAAATTTCTTTGTCTCTTCCTGTTAAATAACCCAAAAGAGCTTCTAGATGATTTATGAATAGATTATAATTTCCTGCAGGTGCTCAGTAAATAGTTACTATTATATAGGATCTGTTATGGAACTCTACTTCTGTTGCACATGCTTCTAGATGCTGCTCTAAACAGAATTTATTAATGTCAATGTTCTTGAATTTATGGCAGTTTTTAATAAATGTGGCAACTCCTCCTCCATCCAGATATGCAGAAGTAGGAAGCTAGCTTAAATCCTGAAATGTCTAACATATCTATACCAGTGGTCACTTGATGTTCAGAGAGGCAGATTATGTCAATTTGGTTAGATGAATTGATTTCATCGATACAAATGAGTAGTTCATCAACTTTATTTCTGAGTCCCAGAATGTTCTGGTGTAATAAAGATAACTGATACTGCATACTAATGGGATTATAACTGCTTTGATGAAGATGAACTGGCTGTTTCTGATTACTTTCTGTTAAACATTGTTTAAATGGAGGCTGTATGCTAAAATCTGACTCCTGTTCATCTGTTTTCTCACACTGAGTGTGTCTGCCAATCTCTCTTAAAACTCGTTTTCTATCCCCCTTCCCTATCCTAAAAAAGGCATCCCTCTGACACCTGTGACCACTGGTATTTTACCATTTGTGACAGTGTCCCCCCTTAAGTTTTCTGCAATCAACCCAGACAGTTTTCCCTTCCCTTTCCTATTGAGGTGAAGGCCATGCCTAGTGTAGTCCCACCTATCAATAGCATCCACAGGAATCAAACCGATATGGGACCCTATATCCGCCCCAAGCAGCCACTCCAACTCCAAGTTCACCCTCCCTACAGAAGAATTCAAATGAGGCCGATCATGGTGTCTCAACACAGACACAAATCCTACACTCGTATGCTTCGTTGCTGATGCTATCTTCACCAGGTCACTCTCTATGGAATATTCAGAGTCTCTGTCAATGCTATTTCCTGGACCACCCACTATAACCACGGCATCCTCCTTCGTGAAATCCTTCCATAAAGAACCTATATCCTCTGTTACCTGACCCAGATCTGCACTAGGCTTGAAAAAGTTTGTGACCTCGTACTCTGGACCTAGATTTTCCTGCAGTAGTTGGCCAACACCTTTACCATAGGAACTACCTAACAACAGAACTTTCTTTCTCTTTACAAATTTTCCTACCTTTTTCAAGTCCTTGAAAGCTTGTTGTGCCCTTTCTACAGCTTCAGCTACATGAGGCTCATCCAATTCTGACTGAGGCAACAGGTCAAATCTATTTTCAAGATTTATCACAAAGCTGTCTGATGCTCTCCTTTGCCTGTTCCCCCTATTACCTGTTGCCACTTCCAACCTCTGTTCACCCTTCTCCCTCTTTAACCTGTCCAGATCCTCCCTTGCCTTGTCTAGGTCAGCTTGAAGAGCTGCAATTTTCCCTTCCTGTTCCAGTATTTTCCTATTTCTACTGCAGATCCTACAATACCACTGTTGAGCCTCATTTATGTCCACATTTCCCACGCCACAACATTCGCCCCAATGAAAGAAACTACAACACCCATCACAGCATACCCCGGAACTAACGATCCTACGGTATGTCACACACTTCTCACTCATGGCAAAAACAGAAATCGTATAAACTGATTGAAGTACTGACTAATACGTAAACAAAGGACCCTAGAAACTATTCAGGCAGATATAAATAAATTGAAAATATACTGAATAAAAAAACTGGTGATTACATATAAGTTTAAGTCACTGTTTATTTACGATACGCGCGCGTGAAATTAGGCCTAAAATCTATGCTATAGGCGCGAGAAGGAAAATAAACTTCTTACCCCGTTTAATCTTATTTAACACTTCACTAACACTTCCACTAATTTAACAACACTTATATTATATTTATAACACCTGTAGACGTTTAAAAATAGCTTAATAACAACGCTTTTTATAATTATTTAGTGCAGCAAATACACGAAGAGTCCGCGTCGGCGCAGTATTGCGAAGAACACATTAAAACTGCATGATAATCAAACTATAACGTAGTAAATTTAGTTCACTTCTAAAAAAATAAAATCACTGTTCATAGAAAGAATGGAGTTACTGTATTATATAATTATGTATCCTTGCAGGAATGGTTGGAGGGAAAATGCAAAACAGTAGAAGCATGCATCACTATGGGCAAGATATAAGCCCCCTATACTAAAACTAATGAGAGCTTTGGCTTTGGAGAAAAGAGATGCACATGAATGAATACAAAGAGCTCATGTCGCTAGCCATTACTAAGCAGGAAGGGGAGGCCTTAAGATCGAAGGAATGTATAAAGTGAGACAAACTGAATAGAGAGCTGAAAGACATGAGTCGAAGCAAGGCCCCTGTAATAGACAACATTCACTCAGATTCACTGATACCATTGGCAGAGCCAGTGATGACAGAACCATGCCAGGTGGCATACCAGATGTATGAGACAGGCGAATCACCAGTTCTATTGTATGCAGGCGCAGAGAGTTGTGAATATTACCACCAGTTTAAGCTACTGACATGAATTGTCTATAGAACATTTGAAAACCTGGTAGAAGATGGCACCACGGAAGATCAGTTTGGGTTCTGGGGAAATCATGGAACACGTAAGCCAATATTAAATAGCACCTCCAACTTGTAAAACAACCAGACTGAAATTACAGGAGTTGAAGGACATGAAATGGTAGCAGCAGTGGAGACTGGAGTGAGACAGCGTTGAGTCCTATGTCCGACGTTATTCAGTCTGTACATATAGCAAACAATAAGGGAAACCAAGCAGAATTTTGGAAAGCAAATAAAATTCAGAGAGAAGAAATTAAAGCTTTGAGGCCTGTTGATGACACTGAAGTTCTGTGAGAGACAGCAGAAAGCAAGTGAACAGTATGGACAGTGTCTTGAAAATAGGCTATAAGATTATCAGCAACAGAAGTAAGCCAGCCGCGGTGGTCTCGCGGTTCTAGGCGCTCAGTCCGGAACTGCGCGACTGCTACGGTCGCAGGTTCGAATCCTGCCTCGGGTATGGATGTGTGTGATGTCCTTAAGTTGGTTAGGTTTAAGTAGTTCTGAGTTCTAGGGGACTGATGACCACAGATGTTAAGTCCCATAGTGCTCAGAGCCATTTGAACCATTTGAACAGAAATAAAATGAGGGTAATGGAAATTTAATCGAATTACAACAGGTGATGCTGAATGAATTAGATTACGAACTGAGACATTAAAGGTGTAAGTGGTTTTCGTTATTTGGGTAACAGAATAATTATGATGGCTGAAGCAGAGAGGATATAAAATGTGTACTGGCAATTGGAAGAAATACGCACCTGAAAGAGAAAAATTTGTTACCATCGAATATAAATTCAAACGTTAGGAAGTCTTTTCTCAATATGTTTGTCTGGATTCTAGCTTTGTACAGAAGTGAAATTTGGATGATAAGCAGTTCACGAGAGACGAGAATAGAAGTTTTGAACTGTTGTGCCACAGGAGAATGATAAAGTATAGATGATTGGATTGAATAACTAATTAGGATATAACGAACTGAACTAGTGAGAAAAGCAGTTATGGCAGAAATTGACCAAAACAAGGAATTATTTGACATCAAACATTATAATGCAGCAGCACATCATCAATTTGACAATGGGGGAAAGTGAAGTGGCTAAAACTTGTATTGTAGTGCCAAGGACTGGTCACAGGGAGAAAGTTGTAACAGATCCTGGAAGATAATTTACTGTTAGGGCGATATTTGAAGTTTTAAAAGAACACTTTATTTCCCATTGAAAAATGTGGGCACAAGTGTAATGTGGTCATTTTGTGTCATTTTACAGATACACTGTTGAATCTGTATTAAGCATTTGAGTTCATGTAAGCATTCTCTCAAATATATTGTCAAGCACTGCAGATGGCTTGCAACATATTAAAATTTAAACACTCTTCCAGTTATAATGTATCATAATATATGGCATAGCATAGAGATACAATATGAGTTCTTTGTGAACAACAGCAATTTAAACTACATGAAGTTCGGAGTTGAATAGTATCTCCTTGTAAATACTCAGTGGACAAATCACATTTCACTTATTCTGATTTTTGGCTGTGCCTACCTCATTACAATGATGCAATTACTGTGCTGATGAAAAGGAGTTGATCATAAGTGCTGAGACAAGACAGTGTCATGTTACTGGCCAGTAGATGACATTGCTCCATAAATTCTTGCGCCTCCTAACATCACTTCACTTGCTGTTATTCTATGATGACTATCGATAAATGTCATGCTGTATAACTACAGTGAGCTTTGTTTATTATGGCACTGATTTGGACCGTTCTTCAAGATTTTCTATGAATGGATTTACTTGTTTTTGGCTTGTTATTCTGTTTGCAATTCAGAATGGATATCACTTCGTGAATCCTGCAGAGTGGAAGTTTCACTCTGGATCCTTAAAAAAGTTTTAAAATATTGGCCCTCAGATAAAAGGCCAATAAAGTGCACCAGAAAGATAATTTTATCAGACACAGTTCCTTGTTGTTCTTGTTGGCAGCTTCGATCTAGGAACCCGCCAACAAGAACAGCAAGAGACTGTGTACAAGAAGGTTTCAGTATCACAAACGCCTGGTCTGAAAAATGGAACACATGGCAAAATCATAACATGCCTTGCAACACACAAAAACCACCTGGTTTTGACCTACCACGCAAAATGTGGTCCACTCTAAATAGGATTAGAACTCGTCATGGCAGATGTGCTTACTCCCGGTATAATTGGTGTAAAATACTATCTCCTCAGTGTGACTGCAGAGAAAGACAGACCATGAGCCACATTGTCGAAGAGTGCTCCAGAAGAGCCTATAATTGGAGCCCCGACGACTTCCTGTTCACAACTCCAGAGTCGACAGATTATGTTAATAGACTTTATGTTTGTTTGTGATCCTTAAACTTAATTATATTAGTAATGTTGGATTGCAATTATTAACGCTTGTTATATTAGTGATTTGTCTGTTTCTTTCTTACGTGTCTGTATTGCCATAGCTGGCCGCGGTGGCCGTGTGGTTCTGGCGCTGCAGTCCGGAACCGCGGGACTGCTACGGCCGCAGGTTCGAATCCTGCCTCGGGCATGGGTGTGTGTGATGTCCTTAGGTTAGTTAGGTTTAAGTAGTTCTAAGTTTAGGGGACTTATTACCTAAGATGTTGAGTCCCATTGTGCTCAGAGCCATTTGAACCATTTTTTGTATTGCCATAAGATAAATAAATAACCAGACATGTGGATGTTAGTAGGACTCATATTGAATAAAACAGTAATATTTCATCTTTTATTTATTTGCAAAAGTACAAAATGCATTACTACAAAAGCATCCATTCTTTTGATATTTCAGCCTTAATACACATAGAAATAGCTCTCTGAAATTTCACAGCAGCTAGTTCCTGTTTATTATAATATTGAAGTAACAAGTACAGGAAAATCTCCTTGCAATACCTCTCTTATGGTCTTTGAGTCTCATTGAGTGTGTTATTCTTCTTCAGTATAGTTGGTAGATATTTGTTGACAAACAAGAAAAGAGTCTGAGGGAACATTGTTACAATCTTGTAATGTAATAGTACTAATTACTAGTAATCAGACAAATTATGTGCAGAACCCCACATTATCCATACCGATGGAGGAGAGGAGAGGATAGATGTTACTTGTTACGCTGCTGAGAATGGAACCGGAGTATCAAACTCAGCAAAGAAACGGCGAGGTCAGTGGTGGTCGTGCTTGTGTGCATTGGCCTGCGCGGCCTGAGCAGCTGCTGCGGCCTGCTGCGCGGCATGCTGCGTGGCGGCCAGGTCTGCGCGCGCGTCCTCCAGCTGCGCCTGCGCCTGGCCGAAGCGCGTGCGCGCCGCCGCCACCATGCCGCTCTGCGACGCCAGCTCGGCCTGCGCCTCCTGCGCTGCGCGCGCCGCCTGGTCGGCCGCCACCTGCGCAGCGTTCACCGCCGCTGTTACTGCGCGCACCTGGTTCTGCGTCGCCTCCACGGACTCGGCCGCCGTCGTGGCAGCTCGCTGCGCCTGCGCCAGCTGCAGCAGCTCAGACTCCACCTGCACCAGAGCGTCCCGCTGTGCCTGCTCCAGGTTAGCCACGATCAGCTGAAAATAATTCCTCTACACTGCTTATCTCCTTCTGGTTGGGTAATCACGAACATCGATAGGGGTTTCTCTTGATGTATTGCGGTAAATGGTGACACACTCAAACATGTGAATCATTTCCAACAGTACATGAAAAGTATAACTTGATTTACACTACCCGCCATTAAAATTGCAGCACCACGAAGATGACGTGCTACAGATGCGAAATTCAACCGACAGCAAGAAGATGCTGTGATATGCAAATGATTAGTTTTTCAGAGCATTCTTGTGCTGACATGAGGAAAGTTTCCAACCGATTTCTCATACACAAACAGCAGTTGACCAGCGTTGCCTGGTGAAATGTTGTTGTGATGCCTCGTGTAAGGAGGAGAAATGCATACCATCAAGTTTCCGACTTTGATAAAGGTCGGATTGTAGCCTATCGCGATTGCGGTTTATTGTATCGTGACATTGCTGCTCACGTTGTTCGAGATCCAATGACTGTTAGCAGAACACGGAATTGGTGGGTTCAGGAGAGTAATATGGAAGGCTGGATCCCAACGGCCTCGCTTCACTCACAGTCGAACTGACAGGCATCTTATCCGCATGGCTGTAATGGATCGTGCAGCCATGTCTCCATCTCTGAGTCGACAGATGGGGACGTTTGCAAGACAACAACTATCTCCACGAATAGTTCGACGACGTTTGCAGCAGCATGCACAATCAGCTCAGAGACCATGGCTGCAGTTACCGTCTATGCTGCATCACAGACAGGAGCGCCAGTGATGGTGTACTCAATGAAGAACCTGGGTGCACGAATGGCAAAACGTCATTTTATCTGATGAATCGAGGTTCTGTTTACAGCATCATGATGGTCGCATCCTTTTTGCGACATCGCAGTGAACGCACATTGGAAGCGTGTATTCGTCATCGCCATATTGGCGTATCACCTGGCGTGATGGTATGGGGTGCCATTGGTTACACGTCTCGGTCACCTCTTGTTCGCATTGATGGCACATTGAACAGTGGACATTACATTTCAGATGTGTTATGACACGTGGCTCTACCCTTCATTCGATCCCTGCGAAACCCTACATTTCAGCAGGATAATGCACGACCGCATGTTGCAGGTCCTGTACGTGCCTTTCTGGATACAGAAAATGTTCGACTGCTGCCCTGACTAGCACATTCTCCAGATCTCTCACCAATTGAAAACGTCTGGTCAATGGTGGCCGAGCAACTGGCTCGTCACAATACGCCAGTCACTACTCTTGATGGACTGTGGTGTTGTGTTGAAGCTGCATTGGCAGCTGTACCTGTACACGCCATCAAAGCTCTGTTTGACTCAATGCGCAGGCGTATCAAGGCCATTATTACAGCCAGAGGTGGTTGATCTGGGTATTGAATTCTCAGTATCTATGTACCCAAATTGTGTGAAAATGTAATCACATGTCAGTTCTAGTATAATATATTTGTCCATAGAATACCCGTTTATCATCTGCAGTTCTTCTTGGTGTAGCAATTTTAATGGTCAGTAGTATATGTAACCATCGGTCACAGTTGATTTTTTCTGAACAAGGGAAGGCTATGAATCTGTGCTAAAATCTCAACTGCCATAGGATCTTGCCAGTTTTTTTATCCCCTTCAGTTGTGTCACGAAATACATCTACATCTACATTTATACTCCGCAAACCACCCAACGGTGTGTGGCGGAGGGCACTTTACGTGCCACTTTCATTACCTCCCTTTCCTGTTCCAGTCGCGTATGGTTCGCGGGAAGAACGACTGTCTGAAAGCCTCCGTGCGCGCTCTAATCTCTCTAATTTTATATTCGTGATCTCCTCGGGAGGTATAATTAGGGGGAAGCAATATATTCGATACCTAATCCAGAAACGCTCCCTCTCGAAACCTGGCGAGCAATCTACACCGCGATGCAGAGCGCCTCTCTTGCAGAGTCTGCCACTTGAGTTTATTAAACATCTCCGTAACGCTATCACGGTTACCAAATAATCCTGTGACGAAACGCGCCGCTCTTCTTTGGATCTTCTCTATCTCCTCCGTCAAACCGATCTGGTATGGATCCCACACTGATGAGCAATACTCAAGTATAGGTCGAACGAGTGTTTTGTAAGCCACCTCCTTTGTTGATGGACTACATTTTCTAAGCACTCTCCCAATGAATCTCAACCTGGTACCCGCTTTACCAACAATTAATTACATGTTTGCAGCAGTTGAATGTGACACATATGTTGCGAAAATCCTGAAATTGAACCTCAATAAACAGAAACAAACTTATAAATGACATACTTTATAAAACAAACGATGTTAGCAGGTAATGAACATGTTAGCAACTGAAATTAAGAACATATGTTTCATGCCCTTATTTCAGCTAATTGTTTGTGACTCTTTTGCTAGATATTGACTCTCATTTTATTCTATTCCTGCGCTCTCTAGCGAGAAATTTACGCAACTGTCACTTCTACCTCTGCAGTAAAGGTATACTAATAACAGCAGCAGAAGAGTATGCCTAACTCTATCAAAACATCAGTATTAAATGTAGATTAATGACACATCAAAACATAAAAGACAAATACAGAACAAGGAATCTCAGAGCGATTCCCTTCATTGTAAGCAGTAGAATATGAAAACTGTGGCAAGTTTGATACGACTTCCTTAGGCTCAGATTGTTGGATCTTCTGGAAATCCTTAAGAGCTGAACTCCGCAGAAGCCATGGTCCTACACCTCTGTTACATGAAGTTAACTGGCCTCTCCAGCTGCAGTATTAAGTTTCCACTTGATGTCAGCAGTTACCAAAATTAGACTTATTTAAATCAACATGGAAAATATTCAGACTGCTTCCTAATAATTTAAATTCTGTAATGCACTGTAATATCCACAGCTAGTGGTCTAGTATTTACCTTTTATGTAAACTGAAGGTGGAAGGAAGAGAAAGGAAAGGAAAGAGAAGGAACTATTGATGTCAGCTGCATCAGAACTTTATGCGGAATCAGTGGTGATGAGTGAAAATATTTCCTGAACCAGAACTCGAACCCAAGATCTCCTGCTTACTAGGCAGTTACATTAACCACTACGCCATCCAGACACAGTGTTTATTGCAACTGCATGTACTATCTCGACACGCCTGCTGGCCGTCACACATTCCTATGTAGCGCCACCTATCTTCAGTCCCTGTCCACGAGATTCCCAGAGGAGGTCAAATGGTATTGTGCATCGACACTGAAGGTTTCTGAGTCATTGCCCATCGAGGTGAATCAGTTATATTAATGCATGGTGTCTGTTCCTATGGACATGTCTGAAAGAACAGACACCACACATTAACATAACTAATGGTTTGCAATGCTGCCTCCAGGTCATAGGAGTCCCGAGTTTGGTTCCTTGTTGAATCAGATATTCTCTTCACTCAGGGACTGGGTGTTTCTGTTGGCCTAATAATTTCATCTCATCTTCAATGACATGAAAGTTCCCAAAGTGGCGGCAAATAGACTTGAACCAGTCAGCTGAACAATCTGTGACAGGGTCTCCCAACCAATAATGCCATACCATCATTTTGATTTCAATATTGAAAAATATATTTTAATCTATCTTCTGGTGTGGATCCACCTTGGAGACTAGCTCCTAGGTGCTCCTGGCCATGATACTGAATCACAAATAAAACTTAAAAAACAGAAACGAATTTGACTCTAGGACACAAAGAACTTCCCAATGCTGTCTGTCTACTGCTATACTCGGTGTGCGTCTGTTAGAATAAAATACACACACACACACACACAAATGAAAGCATATTTCACCAAGAAAAGATTCACTGGACGATCCACTACTACATTGTTTTTGGTTGCATAAAATTGACTTTCTGATTCTACTACAGCCCATCAATCAAGCATAATTTGCATTGACTTTTAAAATTTGAAATTTATTGACAATTTTAGGAACAAGAAGTTTTATAAAAGAAATAACTTTTCTGTTTGTAATTTTTTCGTTTTTAAAACAAATTTCTTGTATGTACTTGCATGTTGCTACTTTTGCGACAACTAATGTTTCACTTTTCCCTTTTACTTTAGAATAACAGGGTGTTACGAGCAGTAGATGTATGACTGAACTGAATGACGAAAGGTCACGGGTAAGGTTGTCCCATTTGAAGATGTCCCCTGGATGAAACCTGAATTGGGCGTATATGTAGTCAGTCTTTAATATACAGCTGTGGAGTTAACGTGGCAGTACATCGCGAGTTCACTGACTTTGAATTGGTTGTAAAATGGTGGTAAGTTCCTATGGGACTTAACTGCTCAGGTCGTCGGTCCCTAGGCTTATATACTACTTAATCTAACTTAAAATAATTTACGCATGTCAGAGATTACACAAACATTCGGGTTTCTGTGATCAGCGTTGCCTCGGGTGGATCTTCCGTATTGCAGCTTATCACCACATGCGTAAACAGCTGCACAGAAGGACCAGTGTATGACTAACGAACGTCACGTCGCCATCACAGAGGAATACGGGCGATTGACGGTCTGCGGCAATAAAGATCGTCGCCGATTTGAATTGGCGCCTCACGTATCAATTTCTTCCATGCCTTCACAGAGTCAAATGCACAGTATAGACAATATCTGGCCATCGAACACACAGTCAGAGCTTGCCCGTGACTTTCGGCCACTCTGTATTCAAGAAGCGAATAACAGCAGCACGCAGATCATAAAGGAAATATCTTGGGCAAAGCACTATGTCTTTTTTTAAACATACAACACAGGCCTTGAAATGAAATTATACATTGCTTTTCATAAATAAGGAAAAACCCACAAAACCAGCAATAACTCTGCAAAACTGCAAGCAGTTTTACAAAAAAAAAAAAAAAAAGCGCTGTTCTACAGTAGTACTGTCACATGCAAACCTAAAGTATATCAGTTTATTTTCATCAACTGAACGTAGTAGACAACTGCTTGTTTGTGTATAAGATGAGAAGTAAATAAGAAAAATTGTGAGAGCTCACCTGCTTGCCGGCGAGCGCGGCCTGCGCCGTGGCTGCCGCGGCGGCGGCGTTCTGCGCGAGGGCGTTCTTGGCCTGGAAGGCGGCCTGGCCGCCCGCGGCCGGCTGCCCGGCTACTGCGGCGTGGGCGGCGTCCACGGCGCCCTGCGCGATGCTCACCAGGCCCGCCCCCACGCTGTGCCCGTGGCCGTGGCCGTGGCCGTGCCCGTAGCTCGACTCCGCCGCCTCCGCCTCGGAAGAAGCCACCGCCGGATCCGCCTCCACCTGCCGTCGCAACAAGCAAAAAGATACATTCTCATTATTCATGGATAAGCAGCTGCCAGCAGCAAGTCGTATACTCTTAGCTTACTTATTTGTTACATAGTTTAATTCTCAATTTCTTTGCGTGTTTTTGGGTACTTACATTGTTTAATTCATAAATTTCGGGCGTATTATAGTATTTGAGAGTTGTAGCATCGTGTTTTAGTACCTGAATAGTGTAAAATCGCGTAGTCTCCTTCTGCCGCCGAGCAGTGTGTCAGCAGTGCGCAAGTAGCAGCATCACTGCATTTACTAGGCAATCTTGTATTTTAATAACCGTTTAAATTTTGTATCGAATTGTTTGTGCTCTCTGTAGATTAGTTCAGACGTTCTTTGCACAACAGTATTTAGCATGAATAGGGACTGCGACTGCTGTGTTCGGATGTAGGCTGAGTTGGCATCCCTTCGCTCCCAGCTTCAGGCAGTGTTGGCTTCGGTCACACAGCTTGAGGCTGTTGCCAGTGGGCATCACTGTGGGGGTCCGGACGGGGGTTTGTCGGGGACGGCCAGCTCGTCCCACGCATCCCCCGATCGGACTACGGCTGTGGCTGCTGGGGATACTGCCCACATTGAGGCTGGCCCATCACCCGTGGTAGAGTGGGAGGTCGTCTCGAGGTGTGGCAAGCGGCGAAAGACATTCCGGAGGGCTGAACGGAAGGTCTCTCCAGTTTGTCTGAGGAACCAGTTTCAGGCTCTGTCTCCGGCTGATACTGATCTTCGGCCGGATATGGCTGCTTGTCCTGTTCCAGAGGTTGCCCCTCAGTCTGCAAGATCCGGGCGGTCGCAGAGGGTGGGCTTACTGCTAGTTGGGAGCTCCAAACGTGAGGCGTCACAAACAGAAATCCATGGGATTTAAATCTGGAGACCTTGGAGGCCAAGGTAAAGACTACCCTCTACCTATCCAATGTTGACCATACGTCCGAGTTAATGGTTCAAATGGCTCTGATCACTATGGGACTTATCAGTCCCCTAGAACTTAGAACTACTTAAACCTAATTAACCTAAGGACAGCACACAACACCCAGTCATCACGAGGCAGAGAAAATCCCTGACCCCGCCGGGAATCGAACCCGGGAACCCGGGCGTGGGAAGCGAGAACGCTACCGCACGACCACGAGCTGCGGACTCGTCCGAGTTAGAAGCTGGCGCACTCGCAAATGAAAATGTGCTGGAGTTCCGTCATACATGAACCACATGTTCAGGCGTTGCTCCAGTGGGACATCATCATGTACATCTGGAAATACAGTCCGTAGAAACCGCATATACTGCTGTCCGATTAGTCTCTGTGGTAGGAATTGTGCTCCAGTTATGCAGTCTCCGAGCAGTCCTGCCCAGACGTATAACGAATAACGCTGCTGGTATCGTGATACGTGTGTTACATTAGGATTGACATCGACCCAAATGTGACAGTTATGGTAGTTAAAAATACCGTCACAGGTAAAGCCAGCCCCACCCGTGAACAGAACACTGCTTACAAACAGGGGATTCAGGGTACACTGTTGTTGCCCCCATTAGCAGAAATTCTCTCTAGGATGCAAGTCTGCTTTGTTGAGGGCTTGCACTCGCTGGAGATGATATGGATACAGTACTTCCCTATGTAAAATCCGCCATACATTGCTATGACTCGGGACACGCTCTGGGGTAGCAATCCTCCTTTTTCAAGTACGCTGATGTTCGTGTAAAATGCATAACATCCTTTTCTCAACATCGACTGTTATGGATCTAGGTCAACCTTGTCGTACATGTTGTACGAAACTCCCGATTTCTTTAAGGCGCTGATGTAACCGGCTAAATGTAAGCTTGTCGGGATGCCCGCGGAGAGGAAAAGCTTCTTCATACAATCGTGCAGCCTCAAGGGCACTGCTGTTCTCTTTGCCATACATGAAGTGCATGTCAGCGTACTCTTCACTGGTGAAACAGCTGTCAATAGCGACTCCACGTTCGTGACTGATTGTGAGGCCAGTACGGCACAGTGCACGGAGGAAGTAGTTGCGCATGCTTAAACGAACATATAGTCGATTCCAAACCTTGAAATACCAAAGGAAATACTGCGGTATCCAGGGGCGTTTACAGTTGGTTCCGCCGGCCGGTGTGGCCGTGCGGTTCTAAGCGCGTCAGTTTGGAACCGCGTGACCGCTACGGTCGCAGGTTCGAATCCTGCCTCGGGCATGGATGTGTGTGATGTCCTTAGGTTAGTTAGGTTTAAGTAGTTCTAAGTTCTAGGGGACTGATGACCTCAGTAGTTAAGTCCCATAGTGCTCAGAGCCATTTGAACCATTTGAACAGTTGGTTCCCAATTCGAATTAATGCGATACTTCCGCAACGGCTGATCTGCGGACCCATGTTTATTGGAGCTTAATAGCTACTTTTGGCATGTACTTTCCATGTGCGAAATATTAAACAAAAACACGTTGTATTTTATACTGTTACTACTGAGAGGTGCTGACTGATTATTTACAGAAGAATGGGAAAACTGATAGAAGCCGACATCGGGATAGATCAGTTTGAGTTCCGCTGAAATATTCATCGCTGTTGGTCCCCTCCCCCAAGTCAACCAACCAACGCAAACATAACATTATACATGGCCGGCCGGAGTGACCGAGCGGTTCTAGGCGCTACAGTCTGGAACCGCGCGACCGCTACGGTGGCAGGTTCGAATCCTGCCTCGGGCATGGATGTGTGTGATGTCCTTAGGTTAGTTAGGTTTAAGTAGTTCTAAGTTCTAGGGGACTGATGACCACAGATGTTAAGTCCCATAGTGCTCAGAGCCATTTGAACCATTTGAATAAACAACTCCACTTCGAAACCGACTACATCCATGGCAGGATGACGGCAGCTGTCATCGTGTGCACTGCCCCATTCTCCTACGACTGCTGCTTGGCCGCGATTTTTTTTGTTAATTTTCATTTTGTTCACTGTAGTTCGTTGCATCTGCTCGGGGCCGACGTCGTAAGACATCCATTTACGTTCGTTGTTGATCTGTTAACTCAGTTTTTTTTTATTACAGAGGGCGAATTACTCTCTAGCCGAACACGTTGAGCTACCGTGCCGGCGTCGCGATCTGCGGAATCGCTGGGAAGCAGCAGCGATTGTCCAGCGCAGCTGTCTCCCCGCGTCCTCGTAGCGAGATATCAGCTTTCCTGCCGTATTGTGTGTGGCTCCATTGTTTCACGTATACTGCTAAAACAAGCTAGGAAATGACGCTGCGAGCTCTCGATAACAAGGCGTTCGTATGCATCGAATCTAAATGTGTGTCGTAAATTGCAACAGCCCAGAAAGATTGGCCTAAATGATTCCAAATGCGGAGAATATACAGAGCAAAATTCTAGCTATAAATCGTTCAAATTATAGTGACATGGCGAACATTTAGGCTTAACTGTCAGCGTTACATCCAGGTAGGAAAATGAACGGTCATAAAACGAACTGTATTTGTTCATGGAACGAGTCAGTACATATTTTACAAAATGCTGATTAGAAAATTTATTTAAAAATTCAAGAATTAATAAAATACGAAAAAATTGTCAAAGAGTGTAGGAATAAATAACACAGTACAGCTAAAAGTTCTGTAATTACCCGTCAGGGTAGCCGAGAGCGTTAACGTGCCGGCGTCGCGATCTGCGGAATCGCTGGATCGAATCCGCCCGGCGGATTAACGACGAGGGCCGGTGTGCCAGCCAGCCTGGATGTGGTTTTAGGCGGTTTTCCACATCCCACTGGTTGAATACCGGGCTGGTCCCCACGTTCCGCCTCAGTTACACGCGTCACAGACATTTGAAACACGTTCGCACTATTTCACGATTTACACTAGGCGCAGACAGCTGGGGTACACTGATTCCATCCCTGAGGGTACGGGGTGGCGGCAGGAAGGGCATCTGGCCACCCCTAAAACTAATCTTGCCAACTCCGTTCTAACCACGCCGACCCTGCGATCGCTGCGGTACTATGGCGTAAGCAAAAGAAAGAAAGATAGAAAGAAAGAAAGAAGATAGAAGTTCTGCAATTCTGAACTACAGCCAGGAACTCCTGTGGGGTGGTTTCACGTGTTTCTGTTCTGTGTCTGTTGCCTTCATTGATATTTATCAATGATACACCAGAAACATGAGTGATGGCTTAAAAATATTCTTTTTGTAGATGACATGAGTATTGTCGTGAAAGTCGTAAATGGTACATGGCTGTTTCAAGAATCCTTCGCCAAACGCAACATCTTGGATGGTTTCCTTTACCCGTTACAACTGTGGTCGAAAATTACTGAAGCAAAGTTATTATTGGAAGCAGCAAAAACCAAAAATGTCAAGAAGTATGCGTCTGCAGTGGTGTAAATTGCACCGACCACATAAAACTAGTTAAAAGGAAGACAAACGTGAAACAGAGATTCACCGGACGAACTACAAAAAGTAATATAAGAAAGTGGTACATTACGCCCCATCGTTCGACCAATTTCTGCATATTGCTCGCCAGCCTGGGACCCATAGCAGGTAGGAGTAAGATGAGATGCAGAAGATACAAAGAAGAGCGGTGTGTTTCTTCACGGAGGCGATTTACCAACCACAACAAGGACACCATTAAGAGAGGTGTTATGCGCCACGGAGATGTATTGTTATGATTCCGACAGTGTTACTTCCAAGACGACTCAGACATTATATCATATTCTCCCATAAATATCTGGGAAAATGACCATGAGAGGCAATTCACTCAACATCTGGCTCATACGGAGACTTGCCGATTGTCGTTTTTCCCGCGCACTATCCGCAAGCGGTAATAGAGGTCCCCGACAACCATTGTGGTTCCATCAGAGGCTGTAAACCGTCTTTCGGAGTTAAGATGTAGATGTACTGCAACTATATTCCGAGAATCGAAGACACTGTTAATTAATAGGAGTACCCTTAACTATGTACAGTTACGAGAGGTCTTCAAAATGTAAGCTACACATTATCACCGCCGTCTGTGCACCCTTGTTGACCGTTGGTACCTTTTCACTACGGCTTAATGCGACACTGCATTTGGTCCACATACCGCTGTAATTTCAGGGTGAATCTGTGTGCAGTTTAGACATTTTGTCCACAAGAATCGTACTGTCTCACGCACTTCCACTGTGGAGTACGTTTTCAGTTTCCGCCACATTTCAGTATCGAACAGCGTGATGCCCTGTTATCCGTCCCGCAGCAGAACTGTTTCTGCAGGAAACCCAGAACATGAACTCTCGTCTGACAATGCACCACTGTAGTTGCGCATATGTCTTAGTATGTGACGTCATGTGTGAGCTACTTTCTGAAGTTTCTACGTGTTAATGACCATATTACGTACTTTCTACATCTACATCTACATCTACAGCTACATCTACCTAGATACTCCGCAAGCCACTGTACTGTGAGTGGCGGATGGTACCTTGTACTACAACTAGTCATTTCCTTTCCTGTTCCACTCGCAAACAGAGCGGGGAAAAACAACTGTCTATGTGTCTCCGTATGAGCCCTGATTTCTCCTGTCTTATCTTTTTAGTCCTCATGCGCATCGGTGGCAGTAGAATCGTTCGGCAATCAGCTTCAAAAGCCAGTTCTCTAACAATACAGTTTCTCAACAAGAACGTCGCCCTCCATCCGGGGATTCCCATTTGAGTTCCCGAAGCATCTCCGTAAAGCCTGTCCGGCTAGCCGCGTGGTCTAACGCGCTGTTTCCCGAGCGGGAAGGCGTGTCGGTCCCCGGGGGTAAGTGTCGAGGTCCGGTGTTCCGGCCAGCCTGTGGATGGTTTTTAAGGCGGTTTTCCATGTGCCTCGGTGAATTTCCCCTTATTCCGCCTCAGTTACACTGTGTCGGTTTCCTCGTACGCGTACACCACGCAAACATTCGGGATTACACTCGTCTGGTATTAGACGATCTCGGGGGGTCCACTGGCGGCCGAACCACACAGTAACACGGGGTTCGGTGTGGGGCGGCGGTGGGGTGGGTGGACTGCTGTGGCCTGTTGTGGGGTTGTGAAATACTCAGGGCTACGGTGGAACGAAGTCTCTCCGTCGTTTCTAGGTCCCAGGTTTAATACGTTCATACACTCCTGGAAATTGAAATAAGAACACCGTGAATTCATTGTCCCAGGAAGGGTAAACTTTATTGACACATTCCTGGGGTCAGATACATCACATGAGTGTATATCCACCTTTCGCAGCAATGCAGGCTGCTATTCTCCCATGGAGACGATCGTAGAGATGCTGGATGTAGTCCTGTGGAACGGCTTGCCATGCCATTTCCACCTGGCGCCTCAGTTGGACCAGCGTTCGTGCTGGACGTGCAGACCGCGTGAGACGACGCTTCATGCAGTCCCAAACATGCTCAATGGGTGACAGATCCGGAGATCTTGCTGGCCAGGGTAGTTGACTTACACCTTCTAGAGCACGTTGGGTGGCACGGGATACATGCGGACGTGCATTGTCCTGTTGGAACAGCAAGTTCCCTTGCCGGTCTAGGAATGGTAGAACGATGGGTTCGATGACGGTTTGGATGTACCGTGCACTATTCAGTGTCCCCTCGACGATCACCAGTGGTGTACGGCCAGTGTAGGAGATCGCTCCCCACACCATGATGCCGGGTGTTGGCCCTGTGTGCCTCGGTCGTATGCAGTCCTGATTGTGGCGCTCACCTGCACGACGCCAAACACGCATACGACCATCATTGGCACCAAGGCAGAAGCGACTCTCATCGCTGAAGACGACACGTCTCCATTCGTCCCTACATTCACGCCTGTCGCGACACCACTGGAGGCGGGCTGCACGATGTTGGGGCGTGAGCGGAAGACGGCCTAACGGTGTGCGGGACCGTAGCCCAGCTTCATGGAGACGGTTGCGAATGGTCCTCGCCAATACCCCAGTAGCAACAGTGTCCCTAATTTGCTGGGAAGTGGCGGTGCGGTCCCCTACGGCACTGCGTAGGATCCTACGGTCTTGGCGTGCATCCGTGCGTCGCTGCGGTCCGGTCCCAGGTCGACGGGCACGTGCACCTTCCGCCGACCACTGGCGACAACATCGATGTACTGTGGAGACCTCACGCCCCACGTGTTGAGCAATTCGGCGGTACGTCCACCCGGCCTCCCGCATGCCCACTATACGCCCTCGCTCAAAGTCCGTCAACTGCACATACGGTTCACGTCCACGCTGTCGCGGCATGCTACCAGTGTTAAAGACTGCGATGGAGCTCCGTATGCCACGGCAAACTGGCTGACACTGACGGCGGCGGTGCACAAATGCTGCGCAGCTAGCGCCATTCGACGGCCAACACCGCGGTTCCTGGTGTGTCCGCTGTGCCGTGCGTGTGATCATTGCTTGTACAGCCCTCTCGCAGTGTCCGGAGCAAGTATGGTGAGTCTGACACACCGGTGTCAATGTGTTCTTTTTTCCATTTCCAGGAGTTTACATACACACAACCATCTCTGTAAAACCTACGTGTTCTTCAAACTTACCGCCGGCCGCTGTGACCGAGCGGTTCTAGGCGCTTCAGTCCGGAACCGCGCTGCAGCTACGGTCGCAGGTTCGAATACTGCCTCGGGCACGGATGTGTGTGATGTCCTTAGGTTAGTTAGGTTTAATTAGTCCTAAGTCTAGGGGACTGATGACCTCAGATGTTAAGTCCCATAGTTCTTAGAGCCACTTGAACCATCAAACCTACCGGTAACAAATCTAACAGCCTGCCTCTGAATTCCTTCGATGTCTTCCTTCAATCCGGCCTGGTACAGATCCCAAACACTCGAGCAGAACTCAAGACTAGGTCGCATCAGCGTCCTATATGCGATCTCCTTTACAAGCTAATCACTCTTTCTCTGAAATTCTGTAAATAAACCGAAGTCGACTATTCGCCTTTCATACCACAGTTCCCACATGCTCCTTCCATCTCATTTCGCTTTGCAACGTTATGCTCACATATTTAAGCGACTAGACTATGTCGAGCAGGACACTAGTATCACTGTATCCTAACATTACAGGTCTGATCTTCCTACTCATCCGCATCAACTTACATTTTTCCACATTTAGTGCTAGCTGCCATTCATTACACCAACTGTAAATTTTGTGTAAGTAGTCTTGTATCTTCCTACAGTCACTCAACTTCGACACCTTACCGAACACCACGGCATCCTCAGCAAACAACCGCAGATTGCTGCCCACCCTGTCCGCAAATCATTTATGTGTATAGAGAACAACAGCAGTCCTATCACACTTCCCTGGGGCACACCTGACGATACCCTTGTCTCTGATGAACACATGCCGTTGAGGACAACGTACTAGGTTCTATTATTTAAGAAGTTTTCGAGCCACTCACATATCTGCGAACTTATTCCATATGCTCGTACCTTCGTTAACAGCCTGCAGTGGGACTCCGAGGCAAATGCTTTCCAGAAATCTAGAAACATGGAATCTGCCTGTTGCCCTTCAGCTATAGTTCGCTGTATATCATGTGAGAAAAGGGCAAGCTGAGTTTCGCACGAGCGATGCTTCCTAAAACCATGCTGATTCGTGGATATAAGCTTCTCAATCTCAAGAAAGTTTATTATATTCCAACTGAGAATATGTTCAAGGATTCCGCAGAAAACAGAAGTTAAGGATAATGGTCTGTAATTCTTTTACCCTTCTTATACACTGGAGTCACCTGCACTTTTTTCCAATCGCTTGGGACATTGCGCTGGGCGAGAGATTCACAATAAATGCAAGCTAGATAAGGGGCCAATGCCGTAGGATACTCTTTGTAAAATGGAACTGGGATTCCATCTGGACCTGGTGATTTATTTGCTTTCAATCTTTCAGTTGTTTCTGTACGCCAGGGATGCTTATTACTATGTCTTCCATACGGGAGCCTATCCGATGGTAAAATGATGGTATGTTTGTACCACTCTCCTGTGTGAACGGTTTCTTGAACGTGAAATTTAAAACTTTGGATTTCGTTTTGCTATCTTCAACTGCCACACCAGACTGGTCAACAAGGGACTGAATAGGAGCCTCAGACCCGCTTAGCGATTTTACGTAAGACCAGACTTTAGATTTGATCAAACGCGTTTGAGCTACAAAAACTGTTAAGTGACAATGATCACTCTTTTCTTCGATAACGCTAAAGCTCGGTGTGAACTGTTATCTGTAATGAAACCTTAATCTCCGTATGACTGATGCAGAATTTGTGGTCAGTTCAAAAGCATTTGCTTTCGTGTAACTTACGTTGGCGAGCTGTCCCGCGTCCTCGGCTGCTATAGCTGAGCACCACAGCCCTGCGCACAAAGAGAAATGCAGATTAAGGAGCATCTACATGACACTTCAGCAGGCAAAACATAATTAATGTCCTTTCAAAATGACTTACCCACAAGGACGAAAGCAAAGACGGACTGCATCTTCATGATGATAATAACCCTAAAACATGAGAGTTCATATCTGTAAATTTTAAATGTCATTCATCTGGACAAAACGTTTTATGCATTTTTAAGTAGATATTCTCTCTCTTGACGTTTACTTGACAGCACAAAGATTTTCATGTAAACGAACAAAAATGTATTACAACTATCCAAGAACAAGTTATTGATGTATGAAAACAATTTAGTGTTAGTGTCGTATTTGTATACATGTCTGCAAGTAACGGACTTTTGCAGTCTATGGCTTTAAAAATGTTTAACATTGCTTCTAGGTTGTCCACGGATATGGATGTAATTAACGGGTCCAAATTAAAGATTTCCCGTACTCATTGCCACAGATTTAAAGTAGAAATTATATTACATTATTAGGTGAAAACTGAAAGTTAGTGGTAAATTAAGAAAAGCAACTGTCACGCAGGTTTGGATTTTATCGTAACAGAAATGTGAACCAGTGTGCTTGAACGCAGTGGTACTGACCTGGGATCAGCTACAGCTACCTGTGTGAAAGGAAAGCGGGAACTGGCGATGGTAGAGGGCGAGAGGCGAGTATTTATACAGGACCGCAGGCCCTTCCGCGCGAGCTGCGGGAAGAAAATCCAAGCAGCAGCTGGTTCGCTTTTTCTTCACAGACATTGCCCGACTCTTGTTTCTTGCTGAGGTCCTTTCTATCTCGGAGATGACTTTCAGTTTCCAGGCTACAGACGGGAGTAATTCACGTTCACGACCAATGACACATTTCATCTGCAATACGCCCTGTCTTTGGTAAGTATTAGAAATTCTAAAAGTGGGACGACGTAACGAGCTAGTTGTAATCCAGTAATAGTCTTCGATATGTTGGCGAAAATACATGTTTAATTCCGGAGATACGCATAAATTATCATCCGAAATTGTGCTAAACGCATTCTCTGAAACTTATTTCGAGCAGTTAGTTCATGAGCCCACGCGAATGGTAAACGATTGTGAAAAAACACTTAACCTCTTACAAAACAAATAATCCTGACTTACTAACGAGCATCAAAACTGATATAGGGATTAGTGAACACAGGGTTGTCGTTGCGAGATTGAATATCGTAATCCCCAAAACCTCTAAAAATAAAGGAAAAACATACCTATTCAAAAAAGCAGATAAAAATTCACTTGACGCCTTCCTGAGAGACAATCTCCACTCATTCCAAATTAATAATATAAGTATAGACAAGATTGGCTTAAATTCAAAGAAATATTATCGGCAGCAATTGAGAGATTTATACCAAATAAACCAACAAACGACGGAGCTGATCCTCCTTGGTACACAAAACGGGTTAGAACACTGTTGCAGAAACAACGAAACAAACATGCCAAATTTAAACAGATGCAAAATCCCCAAGATTGGCGATCCTTTACAGAAGCGCGAAATTTAAAGCGGAGTTCAATGCGAGACGCCCATAACAGTTTCCACAACGAAACTTTGTCTCGAAACCTGGTAGAAATTCCAAAGAGATTCTGGTCGTATGTGAAGTATGTTAGCGGCAAGAAACAATCAATGCCTTCTCTGCACGATAGCAATGGAGATACTACCGAAGACAGTACTGCCAAAGCAGAGTTACTAAACACAGCCTTCCGAAATGCCTTCACAAAAGAAGACGAAGTAAATATTCCAGAATTCGAATCGAGAACAGCTGTCAACATGAGTAACGTAGAAGGAGATATCCTCGGAGTAGTGAAGCAACTTAAACCACTTAATAAAAGCAAGCCTTCTGGTCCAGACTGAATACCAATTAGGTTCCTTTCGGAGTATGCTGATGCATTAGCTCCATACTGAACAATCATATGCAACTGTTCGCTCGACTAAAGATCCGATCCCAAAGACTGGAAAATTGCACAGGTCACACCAATATTCAAGAAAGGTAGTAGGAGTAATCCACTAAATTACAGACCCATATCGTTAACGTCGATATGCAGCAGGATTTTGGAACTTATATTGTGTTCGAACATTTTGAATTACCTCCAAGAAAATGGTCTATTGACACACTGTCAACATGGGTTTAGAAAACATCGTTCCTGTGAAACACAAATAGCTCTTTATTCACATGAAGTGTTGAGTGCTATTGATAAGGGATTTCAGATCAATTTCGTATTTCTGGATTTCCGGAACGCTCTTGACACTGTGCCACACAAGCGGCTCGTAGTGAAATTGCGTGCTTATGGAGTATCGTCTCAGTTATGTGACTAGATTTGTGATTTCCTGTCAGATAGGTCACAGTTCGTAGTAATTGACAGAAAGTCACCCAGTAAAACAGAAGTGATTTCTGGCGTTCCCCAAGGTAGTGTTATAGGCCCTTTGCTGTTCCTTATCTGTATAAACGATTTGGGAGACAATCTGAGCAGCCGTCTTCGGTTGTTTGCAGATGACGCTGTCGTTTATCAACTAATAAAGTCATAAGAAGATAAAAAACTGTAAAACGATTTAGAAAAGATATCTGAATGGTGCGAAAAGTGGCAGTTGACTCTAAATAACGAAAAGTGTGAGGTCATCCACATGAGTGGTGAAAGGAACTCGTTAAACATCGATTACACGATAAATCAGTCTAATCTAAAAGCCGTAAATTCAACTAAATACTTAGGTATTACAATCACGAACAACTTAAATTGGAAAGAACACATAGAAAATGTTGTGGGGAAGGCTAACCAAAGGCTGCGTTTTATTGGCAGGACACTTAAAAAATGTAACAGACCTACTAAGGAGACTGCCTACACTACGCTTGTCCGTCCTCTTTTAGAATACTGCTGCGCGGTGTGGGATCCTTACCAGATAGGACTGAAGGAGTACATCGAAAAAGTTCAAAGAAAGGCAGCAAGTTTTGTATTAGCGCGAAATATGGGAGAAAGTGTCACAGAAATGATACAGGATTTGGGCTGGAAATCATTAAAAGAAAGGCGTTTTTCGTTGCGATGGAATCTTCTCACAAAATTCCAATCACCAACTTTCTCCTCCGAATGCGAAAATATTTTGTTGACACCGACCTACATAGGGAGGAACGATCACCACGATAAAATAAGGGAAATCAGAACTCGTACGGAAAGATATAGGTGTTCATTCCTTTCGCGCGCTATACGAGATTGGAATAATAGAGAATTGTGAAGGTGGTTCGATGAACCCTCTGCCAGGCAGTTGAATGTGATTTGCAGAGTATCCATGTAGATGTAGATGTAGATGTAATGCACACTTCTGTCTTTCGTAACTCATATTTACAATAATTATAGAGTCTTATAACGGACTATGCTCACAGCATAAAAGGAATGAAATGGGTTGCTACTGAAAGGGCTGCACTCATTAAACTGCACTAATTGTTCACCAGCAGACTGAGTGTGGATTTTCAGAGGCATCTGAAGCACTGCACTGTATAGCTCACGATCAGGAACGCAAAGAAAAAAGGAAAGAAAGAAAGCTCGAAGAAAAAAGTGAATAGATAGCGTATCACTGAATATATGTTGAGGAGACTTAAGCAAGAGTGGTTGATGCTGATTCTCATTTTCCAACTAAGAGATAAGCAGCCTGGACACACCCTCACAAACAAATGGTTCATGCACGACATCGCAAAAGGGAACTGGAAAGGGAGACTAAGTCGTGGAAGAGAAAGTACACTGTTACCGGATTAATTACGAAAAAGAAGGCACTACCACGAAATGATGAAAGATAAAGAAATATCGTGAACTGCAGAGGAAAATTGGCAAACATTTTCCCTCGTACTCCCATTATCAATGAAATTAAACTGTCAAACTCGACCACGTCATCTTTTGTAATACACTCTTTTATTCATAAATGTCTCGATTGCATTTAGAGAGATTGTCATGGATTATGACCATTACACACTGCGATGCTGAATGCCGGCTGATAGCGTTGCGTGCATGTGACGCGGTAAGTAAAATACAGGGGCTGACAAAAATATCGAAACACCACAACACGACACATTACAATGTGTAGTATAGTTTAGAAAACCCGTTGGCATTCAAAACAGCTTCCAGTCGCCTCGAAATGTATGAACACAGGTCCCATGTGGTTTTCAAGGGAATCATATACCATTACTCATGTCAAATAGTGGCAAGTGCAGGTAAGGATGATGGAGGTGGATACCGATCGCCGGCCGGGGTGGCCGAGCGGTTCTAGGCGCTACAGTCTGGAACCCCGCGGCCGCTACGGTCGCAGGTTCGAATCCTGCCTCGGGCATGGATGTGTGTGATGTCCTTAGGTTAGTTAGGTTTAAGTAGTTCTAAGTTCTAGGGGACTAATGACCTCAGAAGTTAAGTTCAAAAAATGGCTCTGAGCACTATGGGACTTAACATCTGTGGTCATCAGTCCCCTAGAACTTACAACTACTTAAACCTAACTAACCTAAGGACATCACACACATCCACGCCCGAGGCAGGATTCGAACCTGCGACCGTAGCGGTCACGCGGTTCCAGACTGAAGCGCCTAGAACCGCACGGCCACACCGGCCGGCAGAAGTTAAGTCACATAGTGCTCAGAGCCATTTGACCCAGTTTGATAACGATCACCCACCCTTCTCTCCAAAGTAGGTCATGAAGCTTCATTTACACTACAGGCCATTAATATTGGTACACCATGAAGATGACGTGCTACAGACGCGAAATTTAACCGACAGGAAGAAGATGCTGTGATATGCAAATGATTAGCTTTTCAGAGCATTCATACAAGGTTCGCGCCGGTGGCGACACCTACAACGTGCTGACATGAGGAAAGTTTCCAACCGATTTCTAATACACAAACAGCAGTTGACCGGCGTTTCCTGGTGAAACGTTGTTCTGATGCCTCGTGTAAGAAGGAGAAATGCGTACCATCACGTTTCCGACTTTAATAAACGCGGATTGTAGCCTATCGCTGTGGTGTCACCGCCAGACACCACACTTGCTAGGTGGTAGCTTAAATCGGCCGCGGTCCATTTAGTACATGTCGGACCCGCGTGTCGCCACTGTGTAATCGCAGACCTAGCGCCACCACCAAGGCAGGTCTCGTGATACGAGAGAGCACTCGCCCCAGTTGTACGAGAACCTAGCTACCGCCCAGTTGTACGAGAACCTAGCTACCGCCCAGTTGTACGAGAACCTAGCTACCGACCAGATGTACGAAGCCTTTCTCTCTCATTAGCCGAGAGACAGAATAGCCATCAGCTAAGTTAATGGCTACGAACTAGCAAGGCGCCATTTGTATCAGTGCCTATAGCTTACGAGTATTCAAGAGAGATGTATTCCAAGGACTAATAAAAAGATAAGTAATAAGCATCTACATACTTTTCTTCTTATTCATTTATAAGTTCTCATGTTCCAGACTTCACGCCCGTCTGCGTTAGCCTTGCGTGCCCTATCGGCTACAGCGTTAGTGTAGCTTGCATTTTCAGCCATCTCAACTTCACGGTGTCGGCCCAGATACCGACACAACATTGGCGACGAGGATGGGATACGAACCCACGCGTGCAAAGCACATTGGATTGTACCGCTTCAAAAGACTGCCATTCGGGTGTGCATCCGCCCCTGCCTTGTTTCAGCAATATTTACAAACTATTTGTGCGTCGGTCCCTACTGCAGCAAACTATCTGGACGATATAGTGATCTCCGGACAGACAGAAGAAGATCATCTTGCGAACTTACGAACATTATTTCAGGTCTTGCGGCACAATGGTCTTCGCTTGAGGAAGGACAAATGTGTGTTTTTTGCTCGTGACTTACCATACCTGGGACATGTCATTAATGCCCAAGGCATACATCCGAGTCCAGAGCACCTCCGTGCCATACAAGAATTGCCTTCCCCTCAAAATGTGAAACAGCTACAGAGTGTGTTGGGTAAAATTAATTATTACAACAAATATGTGCGCAATGCCTCTTCCATTTCAGCTCCGCTCCATCGCTTACGCCGTAAAGGTGTTCCGTTCGTCTGGACGACGGAATGTGAACGCGCCTTTCGCCAGTTGAAATCGGCGTTGCTTTCTAATACTTGCCTTACGCCATTCGATCCCCAGAAACCCCTTTTGTTGATGGTAGATGCGTCGGATTTCGGGATCGGTGCTGTGCTTGCGCACAAAGTTGGCTCCCATGATCGCCCTATTGCCTTTGCGTCCAAATTGCTCTCGTCTGCGCAAAGAAATTATTCACAGATAGAGAAAGAAGCTTTGGCTCTCGTGTTTGGTGTTACTAAGTTCCATGATTTCTTGTATGGTCGTCACTTTACCATCATCACAGACCACAAACCTTTGACATCGCTTTTTCATCCGACCAAGCCTGTACCTCCACGTACAGCGCAGAAATTCATTCGCTGGTCTATTTTCCTCTCGCAGTACCGCTACGATATCTTGTATCGGTCCACTGCTAAGCACGGAAACGCCGATGCGTTGTCCCGTTTGCCTGTTGCTGAGGATAAAGCATTCGATTCTTCCGAACTTGCTTGCATGTTCATTGATTCGGAAACCGATGACGTGGTCGAATCGTTTCCGATTGATTTTCGTCGTGTCGCTACAGCCACAGCTGCTGACCCTGTCCTTGCTACTGTTTTACGTTTTGTTGCTACGCAATGGCCTTTGTCAAAGTCTCGGATCGAGGATCCGTTGGTTCGCCGATTTTTTGCTCACAAGGAGAGACTTTTTGTTCGACGTGGTGTTTTGTTGTTGCGTTCTGATAATGATCAGTCCAGAGTCGTGGTCCCACGTTCGTTACAGTCCTCTGTTTTACGGCTTCTTCACCAAGGACATTGGGGTATAGTGCGAACGAAACAACTTGCTCGTCAGCACTGTACTTGGTTCGGAATCGATGCTGCGGTTACGAATATGTGTTCTTCGTGCCCGGCGTGTGCCGAACAACAGTCCGCACCGCCGCAGAAAGTCTTTGCGTGGCCAAAAGCCACTTCCCCTTGGCAACGCTTGCACATCGATTTTGCTGGTCCGTTCTGGAATGCTCGCTGGTTGGTTCTGGTCGACGCCTTCAGTAATTTTCCTTTTGTTGTCCGGATGTCTTCCACGACGTCCTCCGCCACCATCCAAGCGTTGTCTGCTATCTTTTGCATTGAAGGTCTTCCGCAGACTATTGTTTCCGACAATGGCCCACAATTCATGTCCGCAGAATTTCAGTCATTCTGCCAGGCCAATGGTATTCAACATCTGACATCCGCGCCGTTTTCGCCTCAGTCCAACGGTGCCGCTGAACGATTGGTCCGGACTTTCAAGTCACAGATGTTGAAATTGAAAGAGTCGCATTCTCGGGAGGACGCATTGTTGCTCTTTTTGTCTTCGTATCGCTCTCAGCCCCGAGATGGTCGCTCGCCGGCTGAGTTGCTCCACGGTCGTCCTCATCGCACCTTGATGTCTTAGCTGCATCCGCCGCATCAGGTTCCTGTGCAGCGGCAGACTCCTGCTTTTGCTCCAGGCGACGTTGTATTTTATCGCCACTATAGAGGTTCACGGCGTTGGCTCGCAGGGCGCATTCTTCGCTGCCTCGGCCGCGCGATGTATTTCGTTTTGGGGGCCTCTGGTGAGGTGCGTCGGCATCTCAATCAGCTGCGCCTCTGTCGCCGCGCGGGTTCTGCCGCTCCCCGTCTGCTTTCAGCGACGGAGCCGTCCGGTCAGCGCCCTGGGGACCCATCTACTGGCTCGCCTCATCCCCAGGTGTTACCGACGATGCCTTCCATTTTGCCCCATGGCGACGCGCCGCCGCCGCCGCCGCAGCAGCAGCAGCCGCCGCCGCCGCCGCTTGTTCTCCCGCCGGCGCCGCCCGCATTCGACGCTTCGTTGCAGCCGCCACGCGCCTCCCAGGGTCACGCGCCGCCGATCGCTTCCCGTGACCAGCTGTCCTCCGCCGTGGAACTCCCGCCCGCTCCGGACCACATGACGTCATCGCGCGTCGGCTACCCCGCCGCAATGGAGGTTGATCCGTCGGTCCCTCCTGTCTCTTTACGGGCGCATACACCGCATGTTGACGTGCACCCTGGACTAGTTTTTTAGGCGTTTCCTAGCTCCCCTCGGACCGAATGGCCGGGTGCGGGTGGCACAGCCTCGCCTGTTGTTAGGCTCCCCACCTCATCGCATACGTCAACATGTGGTCCTCCCCACGGCGGGCGGAAGCCTTATCACACGACCGTTCGCCGATTTGCGGGGGAGGAATGTGGTGTCACCGCCAGACACCACACTTGCTAGGTGGTAGCTTAAATCGGCCGCGGTCCATTTAGTACATGTCGGACCCGCGTGTCGCCACTGTGTAATCGCAGACCTAGCGCCACCACCAAGGCAGGTCTCGTGATACGAGAGAGCACTCGCCCCAGTTGTACGAGAACCTATCTACCGCCCAGTTGTACGAGAACCTAGCTACCGACCAGTTGTACGAGAACCTAGCTACCGACCAGATGTACGAAGCCTTTCTCTCTCATTAGCCGAGAGACAGAATAGCCATCAGCTAAGTTAATGGCTACGAACTAGCAAGGCGCCATTTGTATCAGTGCCTATAGCTTACGAGTATTCAAGAGAGATGTATTCCAAGGACTAATAAAAAGATAAGTAATAAGCATCTACATACTTTTCTTCTTATTCATTTATAAGTTCTCATGTTCCAGACTTCACGCCCGTCTGCGTTAGCCTTGCGTGCCCTATCGGCTACAGCGTTAGTGTAGCTTGCATTTTCAGCCATCTCAACTTCACGGTGTCGGCCCAGATACCGACACAACAATCGCGATTGCGGTTTATCGTATTGCGACATTGCTGCTCGCGTTGGTCGAGATGCAATCACTGTTAGCAGAATATGGAATCGGTGGGTTCAGGTGGGTAATACGAAACGCCGTGCTGGATCCCAATGGCCTCGCTTCACTAGCAGTCGAGATGACAGGCATCTTATCCGCATGGCTGTAACGAATCGTGCAGCCACGTCTCGATCCCTGAGTCAACAGATGGGGGCGTTTGCAAGACAACAACCGTCTGCACGAACAGTTCGACGACGTTTTCAGCAGCATGGACTATCAGCTCGGAGACCATGGCTGCCGTTACCCTTGACGCTGCACCACAGACAGGAGCGCCTGCGATGGTGTACTCAACGACGAACCTGGGTACACGAATGGCAAAACCTCATTTTTTCGGATGAATCCAGGTTCTGTTTACAGCATCATGATGGTCGCATCCGTGTTTGCCGATATCGCGGTGAACGCACATTGGAAGCGTGTATTCGTCGTCGCCATACTGCCATATCACCCAGCGTGATGGTATGGGGTGCCATTGGTTACACGTCTCGGTCACCTATTGTTCGCATTGACGGCACTTTGAACAGTGGGCGTGAATCTACTCTTCATTCGATCCCTGCGAAACCCTACATTTGAGCAGGATAATCCACGACCGCATGTTGCAGGTCCTGTACGGGCCTTTCTGGATACAGAAAATGTTCAACTGCTGTCCTGGCCAGCACATTCTCCAGATCTCTCACCAATTGAAAACGTCTGGTCAATGGTGGCCGAGCAACTGGTTCGTCACAATACGCCAGTAACTACTCTTGATGAACTGTAGTATCGTATTGAAGCTGCATCGGCAGCTGTACCTGTACACGCCATCCAAGCTCTGTTCGACTCAATGCCCATGCGTATCAAGGCCGTTGTTACGGCCAGAGCTGGTTGTTCTGGGTACTGATTGTTCAGGATCTATGCACCCGAATTGCGTGAAAATGTAATCACATGTCAGTTCTAGTATAATATATTTGTCTAATGAATACCCGTTTATCATCTGCATTTCTTCTTGGTGTAGCAATTTTAATGGCCAGTAGTGTATATTGTGACCTAGTGACTGTGGTAGCCAGGGGCGATCAGACACTTCATACTCGTGCTCATTAAACCAGTCCCGGATGACGTGAGCTGTGCCAACAGAGGCCCTGTCTTCTTGGAGCACACCATCACCACTGAGGAACAAACACTGAACAATGGGATGGACCTAATCAGCCAAAATGGTCACTTAATCCTTGTCAATAATACGACTTTGCAGATTAACCGTGGGGACCATGGAAAACCACGATATGGTTGCCCAAACCATCACCGAACCCCCGCCATGTTTCGTTCTTGGAATGCAAACTCACAAGTAGTTGGAAACGGTGTGAAACAAGACTCATCCGACCGACTGACTTCCTTCCATTGCTCCATAGCCCATGTTTCATGGCTTCAATACCACGCTTTCCTGTTACGGGCATTTCCATTACTGACAAGTGGTTTTGGAATTACAGCTCGCCCAGCAAATCCCCTGTTATGAAATTCCTTTCGTGTTTTTTTTTTTCTTTTTTCGTCACAGTTCTCTTCAGTGACCGTCTGCCACGATCATCCAACACGCGCTCTACTCCGCGTTGCGATTTAGCGGATGATGTTTTTCTCTTTCCCGGCAGGCGGTGTAAATCTTGGATATGGTGCCTCTTGAAACACCAAACACTTCAGCTAACTTGGTTAAAGGAAGCACCTAACATACGAGCACCAACAGTTTATCCACGTTCGAATACACTTAGTCCCGACATAATGCACTCACAACTACACAGTGTACTGAGGACATTGTACAGACAGCGTTAGTGGTCCAATGCAATAGCTCAGCCTGCAGGCTTGGCTAGCATATTCATTTATGTTCAAGAACACATTTCTCACGGTGTTTCCATATTTTTATCCAACCTCTGATACAGGGTGTAAATTTTATGTTGACTGGCCAGAATAACTCGAAAAATAAGCTTCACACGAAAACATGTGTAGAATTCAAAGTTGATTATTATCGAGGGGGACATCTGCTGGTGCTAAAATTAGCCCGCCTCCCCAGCCCCCTGGGGGTGGGGCGGGAGGCAACTTTAAAATTTCAAATGGGAGCCCCCATTTTTTTTTTTTTTTTGCAGAATCAGATTCTACATAAAGAAACTACGTACATTTTGTCTTAATTTTTTTTATTCTTGGTAGTTGGCGCTGTAATTCAAGAAAATCCATGTTCTCATTTTTGCGTGGAAAATAGTACGGATAAATAAAAAATACTTATTTACTTCGTAAATTTTGATTCGCTAAAACTAAAACTCTCCACCTCTTCCCATAGGGTGGGGTTTGAGATTCATCTAGTTCTCCGAGTTTTGTCTCAAAAATTATGGCCTGTATCTTCTTCTGCACGATCGTAAGACGTCTTTTGTTTCGAAATTCTCGAAGTTCACATTCTACATATTTCGCGAACGATGTAAACTTGACCTCCTTTTTCGTTAGGATGTGTTCACTTGTCCTCCTCAGAACTACCAACGCATCATCTGTCGAATTGCGTTAGTTCGGTCTTCTTGCGCGGTGAATTTTGAGATGGCTCCAGATGATAAGTGTTCGAAGTACCGGTACTTTGTTCCTCTCCCAACTGTGTTTCGCTTTTGAAACTTATCCCTTCTGATGTACCCTAAAAAAAAGGAAAAACATATTCTTCAGATTTTTTGTTTATTTTTTCAGGTACCGAATACTGAAGCACAATGCAAGGAATTTGCTTGAGAGTTTGAGATTCGCTGGAACTTTCTCCTGTATAGGGGTTTAGATGTAAAACACGTGGAAATTGTTAATCCTGTTCATGGGGGGGGGGGGGGGTTGTTTAGGGAATAGACTAAACAGCTAGGAAAGGACGGGGAAGGAAGTCGGCTGTGCCCTTTCAAAGGAACCACCCTGGCATTTGCCTGGAGCGATTTAGGGAAATCACGGAAAACCTAAATCAGGGTGGCCGGACGTGGGATTGAACCGCCGTCCTCCCGAATGCGAGTCCAGTAATCCTGCTCATGTTGGAAGCACTTATAACAGCTATAAAGACACTTTCAGCATTGTGTTAATGGCATCAGTAGATGTCGATTACTAGTTTCTTTACGCAGATGTGGGTGTTCAAAGTCGTATTCAGATGGAGGTGTATTTAACCGTACAACTTTTAACAAAGCCCTTCAAGTAGGTGAGCTGCACATACTAACTCCGGAATCTCTGTCTGGAAGAACAGTGTCCACCCACTATGTAACTATCGCTGACAATACCTTCGCACTGCAAGAACATGTCATAAAACCCTTTCCAGATAATCATAACCAATGCAGCAAATAAACAGTATTTAATCATAGGCTCAATAGAGCCCGACGAGTTGTCGAAAATGCCTTTGGAATGCTATCCTCTGTTTCTCGTGTTCTACAATTAGCTATTCATCTCGATCCCTATTAACTAACACCTCATCGGTTACATGTGCCGGGCACAAATCTCAGCGACAAATCTTTGTTTGTGAACGTACCTTGACACGTAGCGGCCTAGCGCAGCAGCCCTGCCACCTTAGGAAACCCCAATGATCGAGAAGCTCGGTTTGGCCCCAACCGCTACGGGTGGCGCAGAATACAAGGAGTCGTGGGAAGTCGTGGCTGGATGCCAGACGTGATTCGAAAATGGTTCAAAGGGCTCTGAGCACTATGGGACTTAACATCTGTGGTCATCAATCCCCTAGAACTTAGAACTACTTAAACCCAACTAACCTAAGGACATCACACACATCCATGCCCGAGGCAGGATTCGAATCTGCGACCGTAGCGGTCACGCGGTTCCAGACTGAAGCGCCTAGAACCGCACGGTCACAACGGCCGGCCGTGATTCGACTATAGATGGCCGCGTAGTTCGACAAATCCGTTAGATGTTGCAGTTTTCGTTAACTGTATTGAGAACTCGTCAATGTTAGAACCGACTCTTTAGCAAGAATCGGTAGAAGCAATGGTTACTTCAGAAAAGTAATAAAAAGCCGAAATAAGTGTGAACGTCAGCACGTGTGCATAGAAACGTTAGGAACGTGTACCGTACCTTGTACTAGAGGCAATAAACCTTTCGGTTCTATGAATTCAGTGTCTTGTTTCGAATCTTTTTCATGTCTATTAGAACTAACTAAGTCTGTAGATTTTTAATGGCAAGTATGGTGATTTTGATAGGGCATGTACCGGCAGCCACACACTCCCATTTTTAGACCTCAGGTGCACGTTCCTTAGGAGCAAAATGCCCACTCTAAGCTGTGCAGCATGAACATTCTGATTATCGTGGTTATATCAACACAGCTAGTTCTAGAGAGAAACTTGGCCGTGGCAAAATCGACTGAGAGACTAGGCATCTTACACCACTTCAAAAAATTGTTCAAATGGCTCTGAGCACTATGGGACTTAACATCTGAGGTCATCAGTCCCCTAGACTAACTAACTAACCTAAGGACATCACACACATCCATGCCCGAGGCAGGATTCGAACCTGCGGCCGTAGCAGCAAAGCGGTTCCAGACTGAAGCGCCTAGAACCGCTCCGCCACAACGGCCGGCCTTACACCACTGATCAATCATTCAGTCATTAGTGAAGCTATTAGGCCTATTTTTTTTCAGTCTCCGATCAGTCGCGAAATTGAAACCACAATGTAAATCTGGTGGAGCTTTGTGCAGATGTGTTACAGAGTGTGTCTAGTATGCCCGTATATCGCCTCACTTCACACATTTCAGTTATGAGCGCACAGCGAGCACGTAAAGAAGCCTAGAAATAGGTCTTCCGCCAAGTGTGAAGTTCTGTTGAGAGGTTTCGCCCGATTTCTTGCAGCCCCCATGACGTTACTGTCATACGTCTCCTTCTCCATCAGAATTCTAGGCCATATACTGCAGGTGTAACGAGGTCCTGCAACGTTTTCTATGGGAAGTGTTTCATCACCCACCATACAGCCTGGACTTGGCTCTCTCTGATTTTCATATCTTCGTTCACATGGACCGCTAGCTATGAGGACAGCATTTTGTTACCGAGAACGAGCTGCATAGTAGTGTAGGGAATTGAAGAAAATCACAGACGGCTGCCTTCTACGACGAGGGTATTGGAAAGTCGGCACCACGCTAGAACAAATGACTTAAGGCCATGCCCTACGTGAGCGACAGAAGCGAGCGACAGCGAGCGACTTCTGGATACTCGACACTCCAGTGACAAGCAGTAACATCGGGCGAAAACCTTGGGTGTCCTGCGTGCGAGCGACCGTGTCGCGCTACAAGATGGCTGCTTAGAGCCAGCCAGCTCTTTCTATAAAACAGCGTCCTTAACCTGTAGAATACTGTAGCTGCAGAGTAGGGCTACAGAATTAGGCTTACTTAAGAAAATAAAGCGAAAAGGAATCCTGTGCATGAAATTTACAAAGGGAGGAATCTCCATGGGGAATTTCATAAGTATTGTCAACTACAAAGATCACCGGACAAGTTCTTTGAATACACGTGAATGAGCACAGCATTCGACTATCTCATCAATAAATTAAATACGATTTTTTTCTTGCATGATCAAAAACTTTTAACAGCCAATAAATACGAAGCAATGACTATTACATAACAAACACGCTAAATACAAACATAAGTACACAGATTGACACCATTGAACAGTAGGTGGCTGTGGTGTAGGGGTAGTGTATGTAGTTCATAATTACATGTGAGAAAAAGGTCCTGGGTTCAATTCCCGATCTTACTGACTCAGTTACGATTCTGTATACTAAATTTTATGTATACTGTTTACACTGCATCGCTAAGTATATTTTTAAGGTCTTGCCAAAGAACTTGATCTTCACACCTATCCCAGTATATCACACTTTTTATTCCTAATAAATTACAATGAACCATGAAATTTTACAGATATTTGACGTTGCTGTCAGTGTTAAGGCCAAGCGTTTCAATTACTCTAAATAGTCTATAAAAGTAAAGCTTACAAAATTTTTGAAAACGAAGTCAAACTTTTGTGTAATGATTTGTCTAAAAGTATGAAATAAAAAATATTAGGGAAAAGTTTGGTGCACCTCATTTTCAGTTCATGATTTCGAGCATCATTCAAAGGCACATAGAACGTTTCCCTGATCTACTTAATTTTTTACACAAATCATTTCATAAAATATTTGACTGATTTCTTCCATTTTTGAATTTCAAGTTTTATTCAGGAAGCGTGATCTTACTGACTCCTCGTTTGCCTTCCTAACGTACTTGATTCGAAGGAAGCGCTTTTGACATTTAAATACCGCACCAATGTATCTTTTTATGTGCAGAATAGCTAGGTCTTGAATAGACGACATTTTTGACACTTCATTTACAGCATCTTTTCGTGAAATATTTCAATTTTTCCTCAGCTTATTAATTAAGTTTTCGTTCATTACCCTGATTACTTTCAAGCAGTTAAATATTTTCATGCCAAACTAGACCTCATACTGGTCACTTTGATGCCCCATTTATCTGTTTTTCTCCCTTTATTTGGCTACAAAAATTTGGACAAGACCTCATGTTCTAAGTTATAGGGAGTCTTGTTTTCGCTCTGCTCACGCGTTTATAAAAACGTATCGAGTGTTAACCATACGATAAAATAGTCCTTTCTGCGTGCTGTCATTTCCAAAATTCGTCGTTTCGATATCTTGAACCTTTTATGAGATACGAGGATTTTTACGACCAGCGCAGGAAAGGTTCGGACGCGCCGCGAGCGACCCATCCACGGATATAGCAACCAATATCTCAAGAATGAAAAGAGATATCATTCCAGTCTCAACTTTAAATACAATTTAGATATATTGGTTACATTTCATACTCAATAATGTATGGCCTTAAATGAACTATACGGAAAGTCTACACAACGTGATTTTACCTCTGCAAATTTTTAAAAATTCGTGCAGCCATGTACTCAATATCGTGCAGCACTGTAACTATGACGAATAACGAAAATAAATTCTGACCTTTATCATTTAAGGATATCAAGCTATAGGTTGCAGAAGAATCAAATTTTTTCACCGAATAGTTTCCTTAAAATCAGATCTTGAGTAATTCATAGCTGCCGTCGCCTCCGATCCACTGCTTTGCCAAGAAGACACGTGGGTGTCGCTCTATGTCGCGCTTGCTGCAGCGACAATATTGAAACACGTTTGAATTCGAACGTCGCCAGTTGCAGCGGGAGAAAGGCAGCGACACATATGACGCTCATGTCATCTGTAATAATACTAGAACTGACATGTGATTACATTTTCACGCAATGTGGGTGCATAGATCCTGAGAAATCAGTACCCAGAACAACCACCTCTGGCCGTAATAACGGCCTTGATACTTCTGGGCATTGAGTCAAACAGAGCTTGGATGGCGTGTACAGGTACGGCTGCACATGCAGCTTCAACACGATACCACAGTTCATCAAGAGTAGTGACTGGCTTTTTGTGACGAGCCAGTTGCTCGGCCACGAGATTGCAGCCTGCCAGCTGACGGGTCCCCACCGCGACTGATTGAGGATGCAGATCTACTGGACTTCCTCTGGTGAAAGGCCAAACCGAGTGAGTGGGCACTTGAGTGCCGCCTCCTAGGCTGTAAGTGTACCAACTTCCTGGTCGTACTCTAAGTCTGCTGAGAGAGCCCAGGACACCCGTCTTCATGACAATCGTCATCCGGAAGTCGGTGTGGGTACAGGTATAAGCGCGCCTCCACCATCGAGAACACTGCGGCGCATCGCATCCACAGAGGGGTGTCCACGGACCACCTCCTTGGCTATCGTAACCGTACTCCGCCCGCCACGCTATCGGGCAGTGTGCCGGACCTCCAACAAACCCACGTGAGCTGCCTGAGTACTGTGTCTAGCATTCCTCGCCGACGTCTGAGGGAACAGCCCGACCCATTCCCTACTCGCCGGAGAAGACAATATTCATTGTAGGAATCACGTTAATAGATACCGCCCTTTCACTGACGCCTTCAGGGGTAAGACTGGAACACTCACGAGTCCCCAGAGCACAGCTTCTGACACTTGCAAGGTCACCCCCTCACTTGTCAACCCTCGATGCCCACTGATCTCCTCCAGTGGTGACCGTTGCAATATTCACTGAAGCGCCAAAAACACTGGTATAGGCATGCATATTCAAATACAGAGATATGTAAACAGGAAGAATACGCCGCTGCGGTCAGCAACGCCTATGTAAGACAACAAGCGTGTGGCGCAGTTGTTAGCTCGATTACTGTTGCTACAATGGCAGGTTATCAAGATTTAACTGATTTTGAACGTGTTGTTATAGTCAGCGCACTAGCGATGGGGCGCAGCATCTCCGAGGAAGAGATGATGCGGGGGTTTTCCCGTACGACCATTTCACGCCCGCATCTCGTGGTCGTGCGGTAGCGTTCTCGCTTCCCACGCCCGGGTTCCCGGGTTCGATTCCCGGCGGGGTCAGGGATTTTCTCTGCCTCGTGATGGGTGGGTGTTGTGTGCTGTCCTTAGGTTAGTTAGGTTTAAGTAGTTCTGGGGGACTGATGACCATAGATGTTAAGTCCCATAGTGCTCCGAGCCATTTGAACCATTTTTGAACCATTTCACGAATGTACCGTGTATATCAGGAATCCGATAAAACATCAAATCTCCGATATCGCTGCGGGCGGAAAAAGATTCTGCAAGAACGGGACCAGCGACGACTGAAGAGAATCGTTCAACGTGGCAGAAGTGCAACCCTTCCGCAAATTGCTGAATATTTAAATGCTGGGCCATCAACAACAGTTCAAAAATAGTTCAAATGGCTCTGAGCACTATGGGACTTAACATCTGAGGTCATCAGTCCCCTAGAACTTAGAACTACTTAAACCTAACTAACCTAAGGACATCAAACACATCCATGCCCGAGGCAGGATTCGAACCTGCGACCATAGCATTCGCGCGGTTCCGCACTGACGCACCTAGAACCGCTCGGCCACTGCGGCCGGCTCATCAACAACAGTCAGCGTGCGAATTATTCAACGAAACATCAGCGATATGAGCTTTCGAAGGCCCACTCTTGTGCCCTTGATGTCTGCACGACACAAAGCTTTATGTCTCGCCAGGGCGCGTCAACACCAACATTGGACTGGTGATGGCTCGAAACATTCTGCCTCGTCAGAAGAGCCCTGTTTCAAATTGTATAGAACGGCTGGACGTGTACGGGTATGGAGATAACCTCATGAATCCATGGACCTTGCATGACAACAAGCGACTGTTCAAGCTGGTGGAGGCTCTGTAATGGTGCGATGCATGTGCAGTTGGAGTGATATGTGACCCCTGATACGTCTAGATACGAGTCTGTCATGTGACACGTACGTAAGCATCGTGTCTCATCACCTGCAGCCATTAATGTCCATTGTGCGTTCCGCGGACTTGGACAATTCAAGCAAGACAATGCGACACCCCACACGACCAGAATTGCTACAGAGTCGCTCCAGGAACACTATTCTGAGTTTAAAGACTTCCGCTGGCCACGAAACTCCCCAGACATGAATAATATTGAGCATATCTGTGATGCCTTGCAACGTGCTGTTCAGAAGAGATCTGCACCCCGTCGTACTCTTACTGATTTATGACCAGTTCTGCAGGATTCATGGTGTAAGTTCCCTCCAGCACTACTTCAGACATTAGTCGAATTCATGCCACATCATGTTGCAGCACTTCTACGTGCTCGCAGGGGCCCTACACGATATTAGGCAGGTGTACCTGTTTCTTTGGCTCTTCAGTGTATTACATTGGGGACAGATCTGGTGATTTTGCTGACCATGGGAGAGCCTCAAACTCAGGCAAACAGTTTATAGAGACACATGCCATGTGTGGTCGATGTCTGTCCTGTTGAAATATGCACCATGATACTGCCGCGTGAGAGGTAACACGTGAGAACGCAAGATGTCCAGACATAACGTTGTGCCGCCATAGTTCCCTAAATCACTACCAGCCATGACCTCAAGTTACAACATGTGGCTCCTCACAACATTACACCAGAAAAAAACATCGTGCGCTTCGCCATAACATTGGAAGATGATGACCTCTCCCCAGGTAGCCGCCATATTCACTGACGATGGTGATCCAGGGTAGTGGAGAATCATGATTCATCATTGCACACAATGCGACGCCATTCATCAGCTGTCCATACTTCTGAGCCATATCATCACTCCAAACTCAACCATTGCTGTTGTGGTGTTAACAGCAGCCTGCAGCTTATGCATGGAAGGGAAGTCCCTTATCCTTCTACTGCTAGTCTCCGACCAATGGTGCAGGATGACACAGAATTTTGGAATGAGTCCATTACTTGTTCTCGGATGGCACATGCAAATGGGAAGAGGTTATGGTGTGCTTGGTGCAAAACACGCGATCCTTCCTTGTGGTGGTCAGACGTGGTTGAATGGAAACTTGACAAGTGTGCCTGCGTTCGCATTCCCATGCAGTCGACTATCCGGTCACTTTCACATCTGAATACCCCGCAAATCTGGAGTTGACCAGCCGGTCACACGGAGGCCCACAATGAGGCACCTTTCAAACTCTGTCACGTGCTGATGTCTCACACGAGTACGTGGCACCTCCGTGTCTTTCAAAATGATGAATCAACATCTGATGCTGTTCATGCACACGAAATTCCATAGTATGACCTTGTATCAAGACTAAACACGAATAACACTAACGCACACTGGTGGCCGTTCTACCTATCAGAGAGAATTGCAGCTCTTAAAAGCAAAACGAGGATAATGGAATGTAGTCGAGTTAACTCGGGTGATGCTGAGGGAATTAGATTAGGAAATGAGACACTTAAACTAGTAAAGGAGTTTTGCTATTTGGGGAGCAAAATAACTGATGATTGTCGAAGTAGAGAGGATATAAAATGTAGACTGGCAATGGCAAGGAAAGCGTTTCTGAAGAAGAGAAATTTGTTAACATCGAGTATAGATTTAAGTGTCAGGAAGTCGTTTCCTGTTGTCTAATGTCCTTAGGTTAGTTAGATTTAAGTATTTCTAAGTTCTAGGGGACTGATGACCGTAGATGTTAAGTCCCATAGTGCTCAGAGCCATTTTGAAGTCGTTTCTGAAAGTATTTGTATGGAGTGTGGCCATGTATGGAAGTGAAACATGAACGATATATAGTTTGGACAAGAAGAGAATGACCGGTGGCCTTGTTGTAGTCTGGTCCCTTCAACCGTCCCCCCCCCCCCCCCCCCCACACACAAGAAGAGAATAGAAGCTTTCGAAATGTGGAGTTACAGAAGAATGCTGAAGATTAGATGAGTAGATCACATAACTAATGAGGAGGTATTGAATAGAACTGGGGAGAAGAGGAGTTTGTGACACAACTTGACTAGAACAAGGGATTGGTTGGTAGCACATGTTCTGAGGCATCAAGGGATCACCAGTTTAGTATTGGAGGGCAGCGTGGAGGGTAAAACTCGTAGAGGGAGACCAAGAGATGAATACACTAAGCAGATTCAGAAGGATGTAGGCTGCAGTACGTACTGGGAGATGAAGCAGCTTCCACAGGATAGAGTAGCATGGTGAGTTGCATCAAACCAGTCTCAGGACTGAAGACCACAACAACAACAACAATTGTTTACATGCATTCCAGTGGTGTGTACGTGTACGAAGTTATGTTGACATTCGACTGTGTCTTGTGGCTGCTTCACTTTTTTGTCAGACAGTGCATAACGTGATTTGTCAACTTATGAAATACAGTCGTAAATACAAGAAAAAAGAAAATAAAGCGGAATAACACTACCGTCGGCGGAGCTTATGTGGTACGCATCACTGCCGCTAGGAGTGTATAGCGCAACACATTGTCAGTTCAGTGCCATCTGTGTTGTCGACCTGGTTTGTTCTGTTCATCTGCAGTGACTGGTTTTGCTAGCGCTGTTTTGTTCTTGTTTCGTTTTTTATGATGGCAAGTTTAAGTGAATAACGTGCAGCTGTGAAAGTTTGTTTTCTACTCGGTAAAAATGCTGCTGAAACTGTTTTAATGTTGCAAACAGCTTGCTAAGATGACACTAATGGAAAAAAACTCAAGTGTACGAGTAGTTTGCTCTATTTAAAAATAGCGACATGTCGACTGATGTCAAAACTAGTTCTGGGCGTCCATCAACTGCCCGAATCGACGAAAATATTCAAAACATTCGAGAGCTTGTACTCACAGACCGCCGAAAGACAATTGATCTGCTGTCAGAGATTAGTGGGTTATCTTTGAGCTCGGATCAGCGAATTTTAATGGTACATTTGGGAATCAAAATGGTTGCAGCAAATTTGTTCCTCAGGTTCTTATACAATCAAAAGAAATGGAATGGTTCCACCGACCCACGCACCTTACTCGCCTGACCCGGCTCAGTGCGACTTTTCCTTATTTCCATGTATGGAAGGGGGCAGGGAAGAACACTGATTTGACATTATTGAAGAAGTCAAGAAAAGAAAAAGAGAGGAGCTGTCAGCCATTTCTGAAGACGACTAAAAAAAATGTTTCGAACTGTAGAAGCACTGGTGGGACAAAGGTATTAGTTGTAATGGGGAGTATTCTGAAGGAGATAAGGTTGTTTTTTAAACAACTTTAAAATACGAGGGTGAGTCAAATGAAAACCTTAAATTTGTAATAACAACTCGAAACCTATAGAAATTCATCGACGAATGAATGTTCAGTTCGGTGAAGCATGTTTGTCACAGCAGCAAGTCTACGAATCGAGTAAGAAGTTCGCAAATGGTGTGACTTCAGTGGAAGATGCTCCTCGTCCAAGTCAGGCACAACGTGTTGTGACTCCACAGAACATTGCAGCATTGAAGCCATAGTAAGGAAAACCGCCGAGTGACACTGAATGACATTGCAGCATGTTTACAGATTTTACAGATTAGTTCAAATGGCTCAAATGGCTCTGAGCACTATGGGACTCAACTTCTGAGGTCATTAGTCCCCTAGAACTTAGAACTACTTAAACCTAACTAACCTAAGGACGTCACATACATCAATGCCCGAGGCAGGATTCGAACCTGCGACCGTAGCGGTCTCGCGGTTCCAGACTGCAGCGCCTAGAACCGCACAGCCACTTCGGCCGGCTACAGATTAGTCATGGGTCAGCACACCTCATTGTGCATGATGTGCTCCAGTTTCACAAAGTGTCTGCAAGATGGGTGCCACGGCAGCTGACTCCTGAAATGAGAGAACGACGTGTTGATGCTTGTGAAGAACTTCTTCGGCGCTTTGAACGAGAAGCTGATGGCTTCCTTGCAAGAATTGTTACTGGGGGCGAAACCTGGGTTCACTTCCACCAACCGGAAACGAAGAGAGCGAGCAAGGAATGGCGCCATTTTTCATCACCAAGTGATTTCCATATGTTTGGGCCACTCAGAGACGCAATGGAAGGAAAGAAGTTCCGTTCTGATGAAGAGGTACGCCATGTGGTGCATGAGTAGTTGCGCGGACTACCAAAAGAATTTTTTTTCTAAAGGAATTTATGCACTTAGTAAGCGCTGGAGGATTTGCATTGAGCATGGGGGAGATTATGTTGCGAAGTGATACAGCTTTGTACCACTTCTGCACAATAAATAATATTTAAAAAAATATTTAAGGTATTCATTTGACTCACAATCGTATATAGCTTTAAAAAATAATTCTGGTTGTTTTGGGTGCCCCCTCGTATTTCTTCGCCTAGTTGGTCAGGAATACTCGAGAAGTATTCGTCACCTATTGCTTTATCTCTTCCAGCGTGACACTGATCCATTAGCAACGTATTTCCCGTATAAAACTGGATGAGTTTAATCAAACGCTACACTGGTAATTACAATCTACAAACATCGTTTCATTACTGAGATCTTTTGTGAGCGTAGTTCACAGAAGTAGAGATTTTTTTTAAACACATTGCAAATAATAGTCAACGATGCGTTTTTCCATAGTAGAAATTAAGTCCTATTTCCCACCAGTTGTATCAACCAGATTGACTGAAGCGAGTAATTAGGACTTAGAACGCACTCTAAATTCACTGTAGTGTAATGAAAATAAATGCAAATTTTATGTCATCTTCACAAATAATTGTTAAATAATTGTTATCTTATTAGGAAAGAAACAATACTACACGTAGTAGCCATGTTTCGCCCCCCCCCCCCCCCCCCCCCCCCAGAGCGGGATAGTCGTGAACTGAAATCCCGCTACGTGAAAAAGAAATGACCTGACCGGTGCTGGAGAGTGGGCGAAAAAAAGTGCAGCGTGAAAGTCCGCTGGCTCTCCAAGATATACTGCTTCGGCTACTTTTAAAGACACAGTGCCTTGTGCACTGTTACGCTGGAACATCTTTCATTTGTTACAATATTTAAGACAGACTTCTGATCTCTCTAAAACTGAGGGCATTTCGCACGAGTGTCACGCATCAAACTAACATAGTCATCTAAAAGTCGCACGAGTAACTGATGCGAAAAAGAACAGTACGTCTAATGTTGTAGTAACCATTACACAGAACTCAAAAATTTGCTCTTGGCTGATGCCGCAAGTGTTATCGAGAAATATGTGGAACGTAATATGAATTATCTAGTAATAGGGTAGATGATAACATCAGCATGTGGCATCCAGACAATAGATCACTGCCACAAAAACGAAATACACGCTGTTTCCGACAGAAAACGCCTGTTAAAGGGAAGTTTTTTCGTCCCAAGACGATCAAACAGTGAAACCGACCATTTTTAAATTCTTGGTACTGAGAGTAGATGGAAAGCTTTCATGAAAGTACCATATTCAATATATTATTTACCTTGCTTACATTCACTCTATTATCTCATGTGGTGTTACATTTTGGGATAGCTCTGTGGTCTGACCTTGAATATTCATAGGCTAGAAAAGGGTGTCGGAGTGACCGGCGGTGTCAAATCGCGAACTTCCTGTAGGCCGTGTTTCAGGTATCTCGGAAACTTACCTCTGCACCCAATACAGACACTGATCGCTCAGAACATTATGACCACCTACCAAATAGCCGGTATGTCCACCTTTGGCACGGGTAACAGCGACTATGCGTCGTGCTGTGAAAGCAATGAGACCTTGGTAGGTCGCTGGAGGGAGTTGGCACTACATCTGCAAACACAAGCCACCTAATTCCAGGAAATTCCGGGGACGGTGTAACGCCGGAAATGCATATCCTCCTATTTCCATCTATTGCACTGCAAATTTTTTTCCTTATTTTGTTACCTGAAGATATAACGTTTCTGTGTCTTTGTATATTGTAATTGTTTTACTATTTGTATATATATGCATTTATGTCGATGTATAATTGGTTTGTTTTGTGAATATTATTTGTATTTATACGCTGGGTCTGGCCTAGGGAAAACTATGCTATCGAACGAATACATCGATAGGTCGTGTGGAGAACGAAAGTGTTTATGATCTTTGGTAGTGTTAACTCTGCCGCGTGGAGCGCGGGCTGAGCAGAAAGGGGTCTGGCTGGGGTGGGGCAGTGGAGCAGGTGTGTTGTGTGACGCTCCCGCGAGTTGCCGCGCTTTCGGGGTTGGGCAGCATGTAATTGCGCTCGACTTGCTATGATAGTTTCTGACACGGTGTCGCGGACGGGAAGCATTAGCTGGCGCACATCAAGAGCCCGTTTCACCTGTGACCGTGTCGAGAAGAAGGCGCGCCAACATCCAGCTTCTGCAACAGCAACGGCCGACAATGAGTGACTGTCGCCACCTCCTCGATCGACGGCTTCAAACCTTCAATCAACCAACAAGGAAGACTGGAAGCACGTAAAGTTTTAGAACTGTATGGCAGACCTCAGCTTTTCAAACTGTTCCATTTTCGTAACTATGATTACAGCAACTTAGCATGAACATTTGTTGCTCATTGTCCCAAGTGCATTACCAAGCAGGGTCCCTTCCTTTTCCGGAATGAACTCGAGTATCGTTGAAATTCAAACGCCAGCATTAAAGTAAAAGCATTCGATTTCACTGCTTTAATTTCAAAGTTCAGTTAAGGTATTCATAGCTGGCTACAATATTTAGATTACACAAGCACAAATTGAGTGCGAGTTTTGTTTGCATATTTTAGCTTACCTGTGACTCCAGCTCAGCTTGGGACGTACTAAATTTTACTATTTGTTCAGAATCATTTAATTCAAGTTCAAAGTTAAATCTCTTATTTCTAAATTGCGTAGATTCAAGTAGCTTTTGAAATGATTGTTGAGGTAGTCCAAGACTAACAGTATTTTACTGAATTTCGATGTGCTTCAGAAAGAAAGCTCACTATTAACTTCAGTCACTAAATTAACTTTCGATTTTCCTGTTTTATTAATTCTTTTGCTAAATTAAGTCAGAGTGTAGCGAAATTTATTACTTCTGACAAACTTTCAGTTTTCACACTACATGTTTCAACCTTCAGTTGCCACGCTTCTAGTGCTAATTATATGTGTAATAATAACCTTTCTTTTTCAGTTACTATAGTAATTGTCCATAGGACTGGCGACCGTAATTTCCCCCAAATCTCAAATATCTAATTACCGCTAGTTAATTGCTAACGTAACGACCGCACATTTACTTTCTTTATTAACTTTACCCCTTTTCAAAATTAATTTCCACCAGTTTCATTTGCATTTTTCCTTTCATTTAGATGTAACCCTTTCCTCCCTCTTTACCGACAGATTAACTTCGGCGACGATTGCTTTTCCCAAATTTCCATTAGGTACACGCGGTTTAATTTTTCACTGTCATTAAGGTCGATAAGTGAGGGGGAGTTTACAAGTGTGAAGGAGCTCTCCCCCTGGAAGACGACTGATTTGTGCCCTCTCATCGGCATGATGAAGACGCTACCTAGCTACCTGGCTTCATCAGGCCATATAACGCTCTCCCACTGTGCCAATGTTCAATGGATATGGTCACGCGTCCATTTCAGTCGTAGTTGCCGATGTCGTTTGTGATAACATGCATGGGTCGTCGACTGCGGAGGTCCATCGCTAGGAGTTTTCGATCCACTGTGTGTTCAGACATACGTGTACTCTGCCCAGCATTAGAGTCTGATGTTATTTCCACCAAAGTCCGCCGTCTTTCCTTTTTTACCAGTCTGCCCAGCCTACAGCATCCGACATCTGTAACGAGGAGAAGCCTCCCAATGCCACGACGTCTGAACGTGCTTTCACTTCGGTTTCGCCAGGTATTGAAGACACTCACCACAGCACTCCTCGCACACCCGAAAAATCGTGCAGTTTCCTAAATGCTTGTGGTGCCCAGCTTCCGGGCCATCAGAATGTGCCCTCGGTCAACCTCAGATAGATCGAGCGCCTTCCCCATTCTACACACGGATTGCACGCTCTCTGATAGTACATGAACCGTGCGTGTGTCTGACTAGCAGTCATTCCTCGCCAGGTGACGCTGCTATCGCCTGGATGGCTTATGTTGATAGCTGGACGGTCGTCATAATGTTCTGTCTGATCAGTGTATATTCCATCACGGGATTTGTTGTTGAGATTATCTACTAGTTCAGATGAAACTGCTACGGTGATTCAGTGAAATCTAGACGGAAAAAACTATTTGTATTTCGTTAAACATTGTACGAAAAAATTAGCACATTTTACCGAGTTTTACACTACTGGCCATTAAAATTGCTACACAACGAAGATGACTTGCTATAGACGCGATATTTAGCCGACAGGAAGAAGATACTGTGATATGCAAATGATTAGCTTTTCAGAGCATTCACACAAGGTTGGCGCCGGTGGCGACACATACAGCGTACTGACGTGAGGAAAGTTTCCAACCCATTTCTCATACATAAACAGCAGTTGACCACCGTTGCCTGGTGAAACGTTGTTGTGATGCCTCGTGTAAGGAGGAGAAATGCGTACCATCACGTTTTTCGGATGAATCCAGGTTCTGTTTACAGCATCATGATGGTCGCACCCGTGTTTGCAACATCGAGGTGAACGCACATTGGAAGCATGTATTCGTCATCGCCATACTCGCATATCACCCGGCGTGATGGTATGGGGTGCCATTGGTTACACGGCTCTTGTTCGCATTGGCGGCACTTTGAACAGTGGACATCACATTTCAGATTTGTTACAACCCATGGCTCTACCCTTCATTCGATCCCTGCGAAACCCTACATTTCAGCAGAATAATGCACGACCGCATGTTGCAGGTCCTGCACGGGCCTTTCTGGATACAGAAAATATTCGACTGCTGCCCTGGCCAGCACATTCTCCAGATCTCTCACCAATTGCAAACGACTGGGCAATGGTGGCTGAGCAACTGGCTCGTCACAATACACCAGTCACTACTCTTGATGAACTGTGGTATCATGTTGAAGCTGCATGGGCAGCTGTACGTGTACACGCCATCCAAGCTCTGTTTGACTCAATGCCCAGGCGTATCAAGGCCGTTATTACGGCCAGAGGTGGTTGTACTAGCTGCTGATTTCTCAGGATCTATGCACCCAAATTGCGTGAAAATGTAATCACATGTCAGTTCTAGTATAATATATTTATCCAATGAATACCCGTTTATCATCTGCATTTCTTCTTGGTGTAGCAATTTTAATGGCCAGTCGTGTATTTTCAATATACTTCCAACCGAACTGAAAAAAAATTTGAATGATAAACCCCAAAAATTCAAATCTTAACTGAAAGGTTTCCTTGTGGCACAGTTCCTCTATTCTGTTCCCGAAAAAGGAAGGAAAATTATTGTTTAAGATTCCGTTGACACCTAGCTCAGCCGGCCGGAGTGGCCGAGCGGTTCTAGGCGCTTCAGTCTGGAACCGAGCAACCGCTACGGTCGCAGGTTCGAATCCTGCCTCGGGCATGGATGTGTGTGATGTCCTTAGGTTAGTTAGGTTTAACTAGTTCTAAGTTCTAGGCGACTGATGACCTCAGAAGTTAAGTCGCATAGTGCTCAGAGCCATTTTGAACACCTAGCTCATCAGAGATTAAGCGCAAGCTCTGGGAAGGAAGTCAACTGTATCGTTTTAAAAGAACTATTCCGGCATTTACCTCCAGCGATTTACGGAAATGATGGAAAACATAAATAAGGATAGCTAGACAAGTATTTGAACCGTCATCCTAACGAATGTGGATCGAGTGTACTGACCACTGAGCTATCTTGCTCTGTTTCTGTCCCTCCCAGTAGCTGAGAATTTATATCTGCAACGTTATTTATTCGTATACTCTGTCACAGTTTTTTGTGTTTTGAAAATTGTGTAATTCTTTTGTTCGTAAATTTCCTAGTTAGCATTCTACAAAATATGAACCTACTCGTTCCATGGCGCCGGCCGGAGTGGCCGAGCGGTTCTAGGCGCTTCAGTCTGGAACCGCGCGACCGCTACGGTCGCAGGTTCGAATCCTGCCTCGGGCATGGATGTGTGGAATGTCCATAGGTTAGTTAGGTTTAAGTAGTTCTAAGTTCTAGGGGACTGATGACCTCCGATGTTAAGTCCCATAGTGCTCAGAGCCATTTGAACCATCGTTCCATGGCGAAGTAGATTTGTCTCTCTTGGCCCCACGGAGTCTGATAACAAAATAAAATAAAACGAAAAATATAATAATCTGTATATTCAGTTGAAGAATGTTATACTTTTATGGGTATTATTTTTGTGTAATATGTAGAATACTTAGGCAATGGAACACTGTAATATTTGCGAGATCTGAAGAGACAGTTAATTATGGAAACGTTGACAGTGATGGTATCGCCGCTGCGTCATGCAGCGCCAAAATAAACAGAGAGTAGACTGATGAAGACAGAGAGTCTCTTGGCTGTTGAGAGGACGAGAGAGAATAATAAAGGTAAACGATACGCTCTTGAATGACTTCTCTGAGAAGGATGACACTGGTGTGCGAAATGAAAGTGATTATCTGCTGAAAAGTTCCTTTAGGACAGTCGTGTTGTATCGCCCATCTATATGATATGAAAGTGTGATCCAGTGGTTTTGATCAAGAGGCTCATTGTTGTCGGATAATCGCTGCTGGACGAATGTAAGTGAAGTGTAAGGATAAGTAATAGATATAATAGTCACTGCCAAAAATATGCACTCTGGTCGCTTTCAGTAGCTAAATTTAGCTGTGTTTATACCATCCTTTGTCCCGTGCCACTTGTCGCACATTTCTCAACATCTCATACATTTGTTTTTTAATAATGATTGATGGAGGAACGCTAAACTGTGAGATGCTGGCAGGTGAGTGATAATACTTGTCTAATTTGCTCTTCAGACCCATATATGTCTGTGTAATTCGGAGTATTTCTTAAACACATGAAAGTGTTCTACATCTACTTTTACATCTAGATGGAAACTCTGCTAATCACACTTATGTCCCTGACAGAGGCTTCATCGAACCACCTTCACAAAAATTCTATATTATTTCGATCTCGAACAGCATGCGGAAAAAACGAACACCTATATATTTCAGTGCGAGCTCTGATTCCCGGTATTTTATTATGATGATCGTTTCTCCTTATGTAGGTCGGCGCATTCGAATGAGAAAATTTGTGATTGAAATTTCGTTAGAAGTTTCCGCCACAATGAAACACGCCTTTCTTTTAATGATGTTCATCCCAAATCCTGTACCACGTCAGTGACACTCTCTCCTCTATTTTTCGATAATGCAAAACGTGCTGCTCTTCTTTGGGCATCTTGTCGGGTAAGGATCCCACACCGCGCAGCATTTCTCCAAAAGAGAACGGACAAGCGTATTGTAGGCAGTCTATTTAGTAGAACTGTTCCATCTTCCAAGTGTTCTGCCAATAAAATGCAGTCTTTGATTTGCCTTCCCCACAACATTTTCTTTGTGTTCTTTCCAATTTAAATTGTTCGCAATTGTAATTCCTAGGTATTTAGTTGAATTTGCGGCCTTTAAATTTGGCTGATTTATCGTGTAACTGAAGTTTGACGGATTCCTTTTAGTACTCATGAGTATGACGTCACACATTCCATTATTTACGGTCAATTGCCAATTTTCGCACAATAAAGATATTTTTTGTAAATCGAATTGCAATTTATTTTGACCCTCTAGTGACTCTACTAGACGTTAAACGACATCATCTGCAAACAACGCTGCTCGGACTGTCTCCTAAATTGTTTATATAGATAAGGAACAGCAGAGGGCCTATAACACTACCTTGGTGCACTCCAGAAATCACTTCTGTTTAACTCTATGACTTTTCGTCAGTTACTACGAACTGTGACCTCTCTGAGAAGAAATCACGAATCCAGTCACATAACTGAGACGATATTCCACAGGCACGCAATTTGACTACACGCTGCTTATGAGGTACAGTGTCGGAAGCCTTCTGGAAATCTAGAAAAAGGGAATCAATTTGAAATCCCTTGTCAATAGCACTCAACACTTCGGGTGAGTAAAGAACTAGTTGTTTCATAAGAACAATGTTTTCTAAATCCGTGTTTACTATGTGTCAATAGACCGTTCTCTTCGAGGTAATTCATAACGTTCGAACACAGTACATGTTCCAAAATCCTTCTGCATATCGACGTTAATGATATGGGGCTGTAATTTAGTGGATTAATCCTACTGCCTCTCTTGAATATTAGTGTGACCGGATTGCATTTCCTTAGGATTCTTCCGATGAATCTCAATCTGGCATCCGCATTACCGACGATGAATTTTATATGGTCATTCCATTTTAAATCACCCCTAATGCCTACTCCAAGATAATTTATGGAATTAACTGCTTCCAGTTGCTCACCTGCTATATTGTAGCTAAATGATAAAGGATCTTTCTTTCTATGAAGTCGCAGCACATTACACTTGTCTACATTGAGATTCAGTTACCATTCCCTGAACCATGCGTAAGTTCGTTGCAGATCCTCCTGTTCACATCCCTTCCGTATTTAGAGTCTGCTCAAGTGCAATATAAGGATCACAGCCACATACCATAACACCGCCTCCTCTGTACTTCACAGTATGATGGCAGGTAACGTTCTTCTGCCATTCATCAGACCATCGGATTACCACAGAGTATAGCGTAATTCATCACTCCAAATCAGTCACTACAGAAATGTGTGACTTCTGAGGCGCCGTTCCGCCACTGTGTCCCATTCTTGACTGTTATAAACACTTTCGGAACTCACGAGTGATTCCTTCCGCTGATTTCACGTGACTTCTTACAACTATTGTCCGCAACGCTCCACTGTTCGTGTACGTCAGTAAATGATGAGTGCAATGATGGGAGCTCATCGTGATATAAGTGGTATGTGTACAACCAGTGTAAATATCGTACGCGAATCATGGAAGTACGGGTATGTGAGTGATTCGATGTACACTACTGGCCATTAAAATTGCTACACCAAGAAGAAATGCAGATGATAAACGGGTATTCATTGGACAAATATATTATACTAGAACTGACATGTGATTACATTTTCACGCAATTTGGGTGCATAGATCCAGAGAAATCAGTACCCAGAACAGCCACCTCTGGCCGTAAAACGGCCTTGATACGCCTGAGCATTGAGTCACACAGAGCTTGGATGGCGTGTACGGGTACACCTGCCCATGCAGCTTCAACACGATACCACAGTACATCGAGAATAGTGACTGGCGTATTGTGACGAGCCAGTTGCTCGGCCACCATTGACCAGGCGCTTTCAATTGGTGAGAGATCTGGAGAATGTGCTGGCCAGGGCAGCAGTCGAACATTTGCTGTATCGAGAAAGGCCCGTACAGGACCTGCAACTGGCGGTCGTGCATTATCCTGCTGAAATGTAGGGTTTCGCAGGAGTCGAATGAAGCGTACCGCCACGGGTCGTAAGACATCTGAAATGTAACGTCCACTTTTCAAAGTGCCGTCAATCCGAACAAGAGGTGAGACGTGTAACCAATGGTACCCCATAGCATCACGCCGGGTGATACGCCAGTATGGCGATGACGAATACACGCTTCCAATGTGCGTTCACCGCGATGTCACCGAACACGGATGCGACTATCATGATGCCTCAAACAGAACCTGGATTCATCCGAAAAAATGACGTTTTGCCATTCGTGCATCCTGGTTCGTCGTTGAGTACACCATCGCAGGCGCTATTGTCTGTGATGCAGCGGCAAGGGTAACCGCAGCCATGGTCTCCGTGCTGATAGTCCTTGCTGCTGCAATCGTCGTCGAACTGTTCGAGCAGATGGTTGTTGTCTTGCAAACGTCTTGCAAATATCTGTTGACTCAGGGATCGAGACGTGGCTGCACGATCCGTTACAGCCATGCGGATAAGATGCCTGTCATTTCGACTGCTAGAGATACGAGGCCGTTGGGATCCAGCACGGCGTTCCGTATTACCCTCCTGAACCCACCGATTCCATATTCTGCGAACAGTCATTGGATCTCGACCAACGCGAGCAGCAATGTCGCGATACGATAAACCGCAATCGCGATAGGCTACAATCTGACCTTTATCAAAGTCGGAAACGTGATGGTACGAATTTCTCCTCCTGACACGAGGCATCACAACAACGTTTCACCAGGCAACGCCGATCAACTGCTGTTTGTGTATGAGAAATCGGTTGGAGACTTTCCTCATGTCAGCACGTTGTAGGTGTCACCACCAGCGCCAAACTTGTGTGAATGTTCTGAAAAGATAATCATTTGCATATCACAGCGTCTTCTTCCTGTCGATTGAATTTCGCGTCTGTAGGGTATCATCTTTGTGGTGTAGCAATTTTAATGGCCAGTAGTGTATATCGCGGGCTGACTCAGGTGGCACAAATAAAAGAAAAAAACAACAAAAAACACAAACGATCTGCATGATACCTCGTGTATTGAGACTCACTGCCGCAACCCTTTGTCGTGGACTCTTTATGGCAGACTTCTTCCCTGTGCCGCTCAAAGAATCACGTCTAGGTTTGATTCAAGAAAAACAGTAAGCTGTGAGTTCAGTCATCTACTATGCTGCTGAAAGGACATACTGTATACAAACGAAGCCAAGTTCCTCTAGTATTTTTCCGGAAAACATTATACTTGAAGTATAAAAAATAAAACAGCATATTTTTGGATTCGCGAGGTTTTTCGCTATGTATTGCAGGGAAACTATCGGTTAAAAATGTTTGGTTATTTCAGAGTGTAAGTCTCACATCACAGCCCGTTGTTCGCAGAATTTGCAGTGAATTAAGAGTGCGAATCGAGCCTGGTAATCAGAGACAAGCAGAAATTGGCAGTCTGAATATTTCGTCATACTGCGGAATGCGTCCCTCAACCATCTGCAGAACTATTTCTAAATCTTGTGTATCCATTCGCAAGAAATTTCTGAATCCCATTCGAGAACATAATAGCTATGGCTTAGTGATCCTTAAAAGACCTACATCCCTTTCTTACCAGTGGACCGGGCGAGGTGGCGCAGTGGTTAGACACTGGACTCGCATTCGGGAGGACGACGGATCAATCCCGCGTCCGGCCATCCTGATTTAGGTTTTCCGTGATTTCCCTAAATCATTCCAGGCAAATGCCGGAATGGTTCCTCTGAAAGGGCATGGCCGACTTCCTTCCCTAATCCGATGAGACCGATGACCACGTTGTCTGGTCTCCTTCCCCAAAACAACCAACCAACCAATCTTACCAGTGGAGGTTCATATATCTGTCATCTATATAATCTGAAAGTGTCCTAACATATCTTTCACCCCAACGTAGTTCGCCCCCGGTAGCTGAGTGGTCGCCGGCACGGTAGCTCAGCGTGTTCGGTCAGAGGGTTAGCTCCCTCTGTAATAAAAAAAACTGAGTTAATCGATCAACGACGAACTGAAACCGGTGTCTTGCGACGTCCGCCCGAGCTGATGCAACGAACAAAATCGAACAAAATGAGAAAAAAAAGCGTGTTCGGTCAGCGGGCTGCTCGCCTTCTGTAATGAAAAACTGAGTAAAGGAATCAACGATAAACTTGAACGGATGTCTTATGACGTCCGCACAGACCAAACGCAACGAACAATACCGAACAAAATGAAGGGAAAAAAAAGTGGTCAGCGCGACAGATTGCCAATCCTAAGTGCCCGGGTTCGATTCCCGACTGGGTCGGAGATTTTTTTTCCATTCAGGGACTGGGTGTTGTGGTGTCCTAATCATCATTTCATCCCCATCGATGCGCAAATCGCCGAAGTGGCGTCAAATCGAAAGACTTGCACCAGACGAGCGGTCTACCTGACGGGAGGCGCTCGTCACACGACATTATTATTATTATACCCCAACATACAGAGAACTGCGTTGTTCGCAATGAAGAAAGTTCTCAGTTGAGTCATCTGCTGCGCTGCTGCAAAACGTTCTTTATAGAGACGAAGTAAAACTGCATCCCATGGTGTGTTTTACTTTAACCATAATTAATTGAAAATCGCAGGTTCCGGGCTCACATGTTTTCCACTACGCAGTTCTTCTGAAACGATTGTAATGAACTGTCACTTAGGCGACTTGCACGTCCTTAATCAGTTATTCAACTGGGGAAAGGGGAGCTACAGTGTAACGTGGAATCTGAGTTGCGTTTCGTTTTTGGCGAATCTCCACATCATTGAGAGGTGAATGCTAGGTTAAAAGGCAGAGTGAAAAGTAAGTGGCCCAGCCACCATCCGATCCTACAACCTTTCGGTTTCTAGCCAAACGCTCTGACTTACGTGGAGGACCCGGGTTCGTTTTCCGGTATCTCCCGGGGCTGTTCCTTGGTGGGAGGACTCAAACTGTGTTCACTCAGCCTCGTGATGCCAACTGGGAGGTACTTGAGTGATACGTAGTGCCTACAAAGCCTGGGAAGCTGGCAAAAGCCCGGAGTGCGGGGTGATAACCCCATGCTGAGGTGAAAACAGAGTATTCAGCAGTTTTAACAAGTTTGTTTGCGCGGCCATCGCTCGCAGCAAGCACAGAAATATTTGTTTTGTAAATAAAACCGCCTTTTCTTGCTGAAACTGTAATTTATTTCTCCCACACGCGTTTCGCTTTATTTATTTTTACTGTAAGTCATCTTCAGTGGGATGTAGAATGAAATGGCTCTGAGCACTATGGGACTTAACATCTGTGGTCACCAGTCCCCTAGGACTTAGAACTACTTAAACCTAACTATCCTAAGGACATCACACACATCCATGCCCGAGGCAGGATTCGAACCTGCAACCGTAGCAGTCACACGGTTCCGGACTGCGCGCCTAGAACCGCGAGACCACCGCGGCCGGCATGTAGAATGATACAGTTTAGTTTTGATATGTGTTACTTTTAGATTATCAAACAATTCACGCCGCGTTGTTATGTAAATATGTAATTACTTAGTTTTTTGGCATGTGCGTTTCCTCTCATGTGGTCTGGAGTTCGCACTACCACTTCATTTCCGAAACATAAGCACATTTTTATATTCCGAACTTTTTCTTTCATACTGTTCATCATGTTTACCCACATTTTTGTGGTGCACCATTAGTCTTTTACCACTAGCGTAGATATTTGTTAGAATACTGTGCTTTTATAGATGTAAATATTGTGAGTTCATAATGTGTTTGCTCCTGATGGTTTGTTTGCCTACATGTTGCCAGCCTAACGAAGTATATGTTAAAAACTAACGTCTATTCATGATGCTTGTATCTGTGTGTATATGTGTGTGTGGGGGGGGGGGGGGCGGACGGTGGATGTGTGAGAGAGACAAAGAGAGAGAGAGGGTGCAGAAGAGTGTGTGTATATGTGTGTGCGTGTGAGCGCGCGCGCGCAAGTGCACGCGCGTGTGCGGGATGGGTGAGAGAGGTGTTGGTGGCTTGAGATGCCTTTAAAAGCATTGTTTTCGAACAAATATCTGTAGCTAGTGGCAAAAGAGTAATATTGCACCCCAAACATAAGGGGAACAGTGTGAAATAAGAAGTTCGGAATATAAAAATGTGCTTATGCTTTTGAAATGAAGTGGTTCTGCAACCTCCATACAAGAAGAGAGGACATGCAGATACCAATAAACTGTAAGTAATTACTTATTTACATAAAAAACGCGACGTGACCTGTTTGATAATCTAAAAATAACACATGTCAAAACAAAACTTTATCGTTCTAGATACCACTGAAGATGCCTTAGAGTAAAAAAAAAAAAAAGCGAAACGTGTCTGGGAGAAATAAATTAGAGCTGCAGAAAGAAAAGGTGGTTTTACTTACAAAACAAATATTCGATAATTTTAATTTAAGAAATAGAATTAACATTAGAGTAAAAATCAAACCTGATGCTCGGTGTCGCTATTGTACCTACAATTGTAACATATTGCTAATGTGTGCAGCAGGATTGTCTCAAGGTATATGGAGATAAATTTTGAGCCTAATATCTGGAGGACCGTGGTAGAAGTCACCAACTGTCCATAAAATGAGATATGCTCAGCTTCATAATATTAATACATGCCCTATGAAGGTTAACGTTCACCAAAACTGTGATTTATAGCACAAACCGCAATTTCTTCCACAAAATGGAAACCACTCTTCCTAGAAAGCTTATTCTCTACTCATCTTATAGGAAAGTGTACTGAGGACAATGGCATCACACGGAAACAGGATTCACAAACATATTGTAGCTGCAGCTTTTACGAGACTTGGGAAAATGAGAAAAATGTCGTACTATGTCCATTATTGTTGCAGAAGGTTGCAGCTTTTAAGTTTACCAAAAGCGAGTTCGATCTTCGTGGTGAAGTGGCAGCTCTCTCTGTTGGGATGCAACTGGTCCTGCTTTTGTATTCTGTAGTCTCGCCTGGTGAAAGACAGCTGTGGAGAAGTACTGTGGTTACGGAACGGTAACCTCGTCAGCAGCAGGGCAGCGCTGTTACAGGGTAAAAAAAGCTGCTCGTGATCTGTTGGGGAAGTTTTTGTTGTGGCAATTGGAATCTCCATTTCAACATCTTTGCTAACAAGTCGGTTCTAAAGGAAGTGTATAATAGGCTTCTGCAGGAGCGTAGGTGAGTACGTTTGACACTGGGTACGATTTTGCGGTACCTGTGTCATTGTAAATTACTATGCAAGGAACGGGCACTGCGGCGACTACAGACGTTATGAAATGCATTAAATGATTTCGCAATTGCGAATATGGACAACCATCCGCTGCAGAATGGAATGACGACAGTGAAAGTTTGTGTTGGGCCGGAAGTCGAGCCCAGATTTCCTGCTTTTCGCGAGCGGTCGCCTTAGCATTTGGCTATCCGTGTACGGCTCACGACGAGACCCAAACATCCGTAAGTCGTCAAATGCGTGTACAGGTTGTAGACGCATGGTTGACTACATAGGGATGTTCGGCTCTGACCGCGAGCCATGCACGGATAACCAAATTGCAGGGCGACCGTTCGCAATAAGCGTGAAATCCACGTTCGTGTCCCAGTCCTCAACAAATTTCCATTATCGTCATTCCACACTACAGCTGATGGTTGTTCATATTCGCAATTGCGAATACACTTAATGCATTTGAATTTAACAATTAGTTATTTAATAATAGATATCTTAAATTTAATATAAAGAATATATGAGGGTCACTCCAAAAGAAATGTACACTATTTTTGTAAAAATACAGTTTTCATTCTGTATGTGTGAAAGTGTTACAGTGTGTAGATACAGCCTTCCCGCTTGTTTTCAAACTTAGTTCAACCTGTTCCCGTGAGTGGCGCCGTCACAGCATGTCTACAAGATGGCTGCTACACTTGACGTTCGTCAGAAGCAACGTGCTGTCATAGTGTAACACCCCACCCATCACTTATCTGGTTTTGGCGTGTCTTCACCCCAGCTAATTGACTAACAGATCAGCAGAGAGTGCAAAACTGCCGCAATATCGGATAACGCATAGAAAGTAATAAGGCCCTGTGACTCCTGATTCAACTGCGGTGGCAGTGTTGACATTAATTGATTCAGAATTGATCACTTTTAATTAAAAGGGGTGCACATTGATGTTATATTCCGCTATTGAACACCAGATGCAAATGTTGAACATAAAATTAATTAAGAAAATGAGTTGTGATTTCAACTACTTGATTGAAAACAGATACAGTCGATTAGCACAAATTTATTTTAACTCACGACCTTCAATCATCACATTACATGACTCTCCTACCAGACAGTGGTAATAAATTGCGTTTGCATGGAGTAAAGTGCGATAACTCAAAAGTAATTCCTATCGACTGACCCAGGTGTAATGCGAAGTGCGAGAAGAATTCTCTGCTTCCCAGTACACCAGCATGGGGTCAACCACCCACTTACTTTCACTCATCTTAAGGCAGCTGGAGGCCACACCCTGTTACCGCCCATGAAACCCTCGTGGAAACTTTGCCGACGTGATCCAACAAATTAATCAGTGGCCGGAGCGGGCGCAATACCACCGAATACAGTGTGGTGGAGCGGCGTCGTTGTGCGGACGTCGGCCGACCTCGTGGTGCTGCAAGGCTGCACTCGTCTACTCACTCCTAGCTATCTTGCTCAGTACATAGCTGAACCAAAACTTCCTCTCTCCAAGCTTAATCGTTCCATTTGCTAAGTCCTAAACTGCAGAGATGCTCACTCTTTCTCAGGCAAGCTGAGTAAAGAACGCCACATCCACACTCTAGGCAAGCTGGGAACGGAAGACCTCTACGGGGACTTCTCCCAGTCCGCTCTTCGCCTCGGTTTCCCCTCCAGCAAAATTACTTACGCCAATTGCAGCGCAAGTCGCGTTAATTATGCGTCGCTTCCCAGTGCCAACCAATGCGTGCTCTGGGAAGTGAACAAATTCCCACAAAATTTCCCTTCCTCTCAACTTCCGCTATTTAGCCCCTCCCTGGCCACCCATCAAGGTTAGCGTCTGCGCAAAACACCAATTTTTACGGAATTCTGACTCCCGGGAGAGTACTTCAAATTTCTTGTCCTATATTCCCATCGGAGGGCGGCGTATTTCATTCTCTCACTCTTCACTTGATTTAACTCAGACTCTGTGGATCGTGAATTGCTATAGTCACGAACACGCATATTTTGGCCTCTGTTGACCGCTCCACCTTAGCTTTGCGTGGCTTACTCGCATGTTTCACTGAAAATGGGACGACGGACATTTATCAACAGGCGTACAAGTTCTCCATCTGCTTCCCAGTACACCAGCATGGGGTCAACCACCCACTTACTTTCACTCATCTTAAGGCAGCTGGAGGCCACGCCCTGTTACCGCTTTCTCAGAGCTTGAGCCGCCCTAAGCTGCCTATTGTCGCTTCCCTTGGCTGCTCCCCAGCCGGCCACGGTCAACTCTGTATACTTCCCTGGGATAAACTAGCCTCCAGTAAATCGATGCGTTTCCATAAAGTTTTTCATGCCATGTGAATTACTTTAAATCCATCACCCGACATTAATTATTCCAATACGTCCACACTATACCCTCTACAAGATGCATTGTGCCTTGTCAGTCATTTTTGCTCAGCCCTACTGTTCGCTCAACGTGAGTTAGGTGATTTTTAATGACTTCATGCAAGGGGAATAGTTTTTGCCATCTTACATAGCCCCTCTCTTCAAATCAATTTTGTAGTATAGGTGATGACTCCTATGGTGTTACCACCTGTGGTACAAAATTAATTTCTCCATAACTGGTATTTTAATCCATTCGCATTATGGGCGATTGGTTACCACTGCCTCCTCTCTGATGCAAACTCCCACTCATTCCTAGGGTACCTGCCTTCAGTGTCTGGATTTAATGTTATAGACATGGTCATTATTTAGTCTAATTTTACTTTAATCTCTGCCGATTCCTGAGACAATTATTGGTCAGAGTACTTAAAAGAAAACTACAATTATATTACAAGGACACACATCGCAAAGGGCAAATACACATGTTTAAGCACCTCTGTGCTTGTCATTTGAATGGCAAGACCCGCAATTATAACTTAAGGTCCATTCACTCTCAGTTATCCATCCCTACTCGACTTAAATTACTAAAAACATACATGAACAATATTCGTGTAACATTTTGTGAAGTTGATAGTGGTTGCTCTCATTCAATTATATGTGAAGCCCGTTTGACATTTTATAAATAAAGTTTTTTTGTATCTCACTGTCTCTGGAAGTTTATATTGTGCATGGTGTAAGTGTCATCTTTACACAATTCAACAAGGTCTGGCCCAGTCCAGTGTCTGGGATTGTGAATACACATGTACCTTTTTTTATATATACATATCTATAAAACACAACCAAAATAACAAGAATCATTGCGTATTGAGCAACCGCTGCTGTGTATTTGTAACAAGGTATAAGTATGAAATCTGATTCTAATACAAAGAGACGTGGCATGACAAATATATGACGTTTTAACAAATGGCACATTTATAAAATCATAACCTTCTTATAACATAATTCATAAACAGAACAAATGAGTACTTTACATTCGTTGAGGTGCATGTTATTCATTTTGAATCCACACTGACACACACACACACACACACACACACACACACACACACACACACACACACACACACACACACACACACGGCACAAGTTTCTTGCAGGAATGGAAGTGACATTAGTTCTGACTAGCAAGTTGAGGGATGACTAACGGCTGAGAAGAGAGCAACGTCGATTACCGAGATGGCGCCAGAGGCACCCACATCTTCTTGAGGCAGGATGGCTCTCACCTAAGAGCTCGTTGTTGACATCTTGTCCGACAGGCCCAAGATCCCATCGGTGCATCTATGATCGGTGACCTCTCGCAGCTCAGCCACTGGTCATTGCTCCTTCTATAGACGCTTTAGGGCAAGGGAGGGACCGTGATCAGACGAGAGCCTATTTTTAGCTCAGGTCCTCAAAGTTGGTGTCATTAGGCACAAAAGGTCAGCTGGGCTGTCGCTCCACCTGACGTGGCGAGCAACAAATATAGAAACCTTCTTGGACCTCTTCATTGCTGCCCCCGATCCGCACCGTGTACAGAGACCAGGACCGACCTCTTTGTTGTACACAGAGGTGCTGGATCTCACCTCTCCTTGGCTGCTGAGTTGACCACCGGCCCCATCGATTCAGGGCGTGATCTGCATGCCATCATCATCGTCAGCTGTGTGCTCCCCTCATTGCTGTCTTCCTCGTTCCTTGTCAGCTCGTTTGTGGTGTGCCAGGTGTTGTAGCTTCAACTCCCTCTCGCTCAGTTACGCCACCTTAACAAACTAAGACAGCTAATTTTAGTACATGGAAAGTGCTGCTGTTTAACCATTAGTACCACACTTTTTTTTGAAGACAATGAAATTGTCACATTACAAAAGGAATGATTTTCTTGTTTGTAAATCAACTTCAAGATCAATTAAAATTGAAATGTAACAGAACTTTTTTTATACATAAACATAAAAAAATGTACAAGACAACTTGCTTCACAGTTATTCACACACACACAATCAAGGGATAGGGAATCAAGATTATCTGGACAGGATACAATCACCATTTCTAACTACCAATTCCTACGGCTAACACGGTGTTGGCCAACCCGACTACATATTTACTATTTACTACCTTTTACTCTAATCTTGTTTTTTCTGAATTCCCTATGTGGCAGACGTCCCTGTTATTGTGCCTGCGAACATGTATAAATCACAACAAACTTAGACATGTGTCAGTCTTACCAAGATATTTTTTCTTTTTGTTGGAAGTTTGGATAGCGTCCTTTCTCGTGTTCTATTGTGACACCTCTTCTCTCCTCTATTTTCTTCCCGTTTTCTCCTTTTCTCACGAATGGTTTCATAAGGCCTGTGAACATGTTTCGGATTAGCAATGTCACAATGGCACAACACAAATATAGCTCACTGCTCACGCTCGCAGTTGTTACACTATCTTGGTATCAATTAGTATTTCTGGCGTATTAATGCTGTTGTTCGCTTTGTAGATGATTACATCCGGTTCATTTTAACATGCCCTGGGTGCGCTAATTCACGCAACTGCGCGTAACTGTCCACCTCTTACGTATTCAGAGGCATACGAGATGCGTCGGTGCGTCCTACGGGACTGGTCACCTTAAATATGCTCTCCAATGACGGAGATACAATTACCGTGAACCTTCCTGTAACTTACATAGTCCCTAATCTTTCTAGGGCTACGCCCAGAAATATTTGTTTTCCATTCTTTAATCATGTGTTTTTACAAAATAATCTAGTGCACTTCACTTTCACAACATCGAGAGGCGAGATATCATTATTAATAATAAAAACATGAAATATAGGCACATATAAACGAGACATTCTACCACTAAGATCAGTACGTACACAAACAAGCAAGACACTTTAGCAAAAATCCTTATTCTAAGCCTATATTTACTACGTCCGCGCTCTGGTCTAGTCATTCGTAATCCTGCCCGTTAAGGTGGGATGGACCAGGCTTCGGAGGGCGGACTTCGACCTCTTCCTGGTTGTTATTTTGGTAACCATAATTCCTGTTCCTTCCCGATTGCTGATTACCGCCCCAGGTCCTTTGTGATTTACTATGTTGCACCGGAGAGTGTCGCTCTTCTTCCGTGTACCTTCTTCACTCTTATTTTGATTGTGGCCGTTGTAGTTCGATGCTGGCCTACTATCCCACTGGAGTCCATTATTGCGACGGTTGTTATTTTGTTCACGCTGTCGGCGTTTCTCCCGCGGCTGTTCCTCTTGAAATGCGAATTCCAGTTCGCGCAAAATGCCCTTAAATACCTCAGTATCGCTACCACAACGACCGGCAAGTGATCGTTGATACGAGATGCGAAGTTTCATGTAGCATCATCTGATGATTTCCGCACGGCTACATGGGTTGTCTAGGTACTGGTTCCTTTTTGTCATATTTTCAAAAAATTTGACCGGACTCCGGTACCCTGCCCCTTCCATATCTCTGGACATCATAATTTCTTGTTTGATCCTTTCTTGGGTCTCTTTAGACCAATACTTGCGCAAGAAAGCATTTTTGAATTCTACGAACGAGACGCTCGTCTTCGCTACATTTCTCATGTACTCAGCGGTCGCGCCCTCCATATGGGAGCACACAAAATCCAGCTGGTACATCAATGGCCAGTGTGGGGGCAAAGATAACTCGAATTGTCCCATAAAAGTTTTTGGATGCAAGTTATTACCTTCGTCCTTGTAGTGATGGAACTTTCGGAGTGATGCAAAATGCTTGTAGTCAAACCGGTCATCACTCCAGTTATCATTTCGCCCGTTCTTACGATTAATATGAACTTCGGGATGTGGACTAGTTCGTTCCGACACGCTACTGTCATCTCTCCCCCTCTGTATGTTCGACAGTTGTTCGGTACATCTAATCAGCCGACAGCAATTGTGCTCACTGGACTGCTTCGCACTGTCCGTGTTTACCTCGGTCGTTGCCTCAGAGCTGTGAATGAAGGCGTGGCTCCCGTTGCTTATAGTGTCAACTTTGTCACACCGTGAAGCGGTTAACTGTGTTCCGGCAAGTGACGGTTCAATCGACGCAGTAATTACACCCTTCTCCTTTCCTGATGTATCTGTAATGAGACGTTTTACCTCGTCCTCTAAATTTCTTTTTAATATCGCCACCTCCCCTTTCAACATCTCGTTAGGACCTATGTCGGGTTGCTCTAGTTGATTTCCTTCGACACGTTTTATCCGGCTTTGTAGCCTTGATAACATGACCCTTCCTACTTTTGCCGTGCTTTGCGTGGAGTCCCGAGTTTCTCTCGCTATTTTCCTTGCACCTTTCGAAATTAATTTGGCTTGAATTGCCGTTCGTTTGATGATGGCAATCTCTTTCTCTATTTTAACGCTGATATTCTTTACCTCTTCTTTTACTTGCTCTTTCAACTCCGAATTCGGCTTTTTAATTTCGGCATTAAGGTTGGCGCTCTGCTCTAAGTTCACCGTTTGCATCTGTTGCAACAGGTCCGTAATATTTTTGAGAGTAACCGCATGTTGATCCTCGTTCTTTTGTGGTTGAAAATGCGACTCTTCTCCTCTGTCCTGAGGAACCCTTCGATATCTAGACAAGTACCGTCACCGCGCCCCCGTCGGATCACTTGTGAATGAATCGTTTGACAATGGTCGAACACCGTTTTGTTCCAACACACTCTGGCTCCTTAGGCTGGATCTTCCATACTTACGGATTACTCCTGTACTCCCTGCGTCCCCCGAGCAATCAGTATCACTGCCTGAATCAACGTCCTTGCTATTCAGCGGACTAAACCAGTCGTGAGACCCACTTTCACGAATTTGCAACTCGCGTTCGTCACGCTCATCGGTAGAGCTTTCCCTACTATCACCCATGTCTCCCGAGTAACAATCTAATTATATTCTGCCGTTGTCTTGGCTTTTCCCCGCGTTATCATTGCACTTTTTATGTTACACGAAAACTCAAAACCCAGGTACCCCTTACACTCAATAATTAGATAACGCAAAACATATATCAGGACACAAATTGATACACTGGGTGTGTGCAGTGACCCGACAAACAGGTTAAGTAGTCTGTAAGCTTAGGGACTGATGACCTTAGCAGTTAAGTCCCATAAGATTTCACACACATTTGAATTTTCCTTAAGTCTAGTAGAGACTATTTATGAAGGATTTCAGCAGGTAAAAGAAACAAGGAACTATGTCGAGAATGTAACTTCAGTAAAATTTAGTGATTTGGTACTCTCAACCAGTCCCCCATCTGAAAACAAGAAAATAAAATCCCATATAGGGCTATGTGTACTTCCAATAAATTGCTAAGGAGTTGTTATCGCACAATAAGTTACATACTTTCTGAAATATGTAATGTATCACGAAGTCAGGGTGTTTCTCTAATTATACTTGTGAAACAAGTTTATAACAAAGATGATAGAAAAGACCTCAATAACTACCAACATGGTTTACTTCTCACATCATTTTCTGAAACTTACGAGGAAGTCATTTACTGCAAAATATTGTTATACTTCGGTAATAATAACCTATCTTCTTTTGAATATCTTTCACCACATTTCTGCCTGTATGTTCGGGCTAATCTCAGGAACGTTCATACAGATTCCACTAGTATATATACAGATTCACGGGGAAGGTTTGTGTGTATAATCTATACTAAATCTCTAAAACCGTCTTGTCTATCAGTTTCTCTTTGAACACATTAATCTCCAAAATCACCAGATGAATTTTCATGGGGATTTTGCAGGTAACGTGAGCATGGTTTAGGGCACCTCATAAGCTTTAGTGCAGTAAATGCAGCAAATGAAGTAGGCATAAATGAATACAAACGTCTCAAAAATAAAATCGACAGGAAGTGAAAAATGGCTAAGCAGGAATGGCTAGAGGACAAATGTAACGATGTAGAGGCATATATCAATAGGGATAAGATAAATACCGCCTACAGGAAAAACAAAAAGACCTTTGTAGAAAAGAGAACCACTTATAACTATATCAAAACCTCAGATGGGAAACCAGTTCTAAGCAAAGAAGGGAAAGCAGAAAGGTGGATTGAGTATACAGGGTGTTACAAAAGGGTACGGCCAAACTTTCAGGAAACATTCCTCACACACAAAGAAAGAAAACATGTTTTGTGGACATGTATCCGGAAACGCTTACTTTCCATGTTAGAGCTCATTTTATTACTTCTCTTCAAATCACATTAATCATGGGATGGAAACACACAGCAACAGAACGTACCAGCCTGACTTCAAACACTTTGTTACAGGAAATGTTCAAAATGTCCTCCGTTAGCGAGGATACATGCATCCACCCTCCATCGCATGGAATCCCTGATGCGCTGATGCAGCCCTGGAGAATGGCGTATTGTATCACAGCCGTCCACAATACGAGCACGAAGAGTCTCCACATTTGGTACCGGGGTTACGTAGACAAGAGCTTTCAATGGCCCCCTAAATGAAAGTCAAGAGGGTTGAGGTCCTGAGAGCGTGGAGGCCATGGAATTGGTCCGCCTCTACCAATTCATCGGTCACCGAATCTGTTGCTGAGAAGCGTACGAACACTTCGACTGAAATGTGCAGGAGCTCCATCGTGCATGAACCACATGTTGTGTCGTACTTGTAAAGGCACATGTTCTAGCAGCACAGGTAGAGTATCCCGTATGAAATAATGATAACGTGCTCCATTGAGCGTAGGTGGAAGAACATGGGGCCCAATCAAGATATCACCAACAATGCTTGCCCAAACGTTCACAGAAAATCTGTGTTGATGGCGTGATTCTCGTCAGCCCACACATGTTGATTGTGAAAATTTACAATTTGGTCACGTTGGAATGAAGCCTCATCCGTAAAGAGAACATTTGCACTGAAATGAGGATTGACACATTGTTGGATGAACCATTCGCAGAAGTGTACCCGTGGAGGCCAATCAATTGCTGATAGTACCTGCACACGCTGTACATGGTACGGAAACAACTGGTTCTCCCGTAGCACTCTCCATACAGTGACGTGGTCAACGTTACCTTGTACAGCAGCAACTTCTCTGATGCTGACATTAGGGTTATCGTCAACTGCACGAAGAATTGCCTCGTCCATTGCAGGTGTCCTCGTCGTTCTAGGTCTTCTCCAGTCGCGAGTCATAGGCTGGAATGTTCCGTGCTCCCTAAGACGCCGATCAATTGCTTCGAACGTCTTCCTGTCGGGACACCTTCGTTCTGGAAATCTGTCTAATTACAAACGTACCGTGCCACGGCTGTTGCCCCGTGCTAATCCATACATCAAATGGGCATCTGCCAACATTACACTGACTGCAAAACCACGTTCGTGATGAACATTAACCTGTTGATGCTACGTACTGATGTGCTTGATGCTAGTACTGTAGAGCAATGAGTCGCATGTCAACACAAGCACCGAAGTCATCATTACCTTCCTTCAATTGGGCCAACTGGCTTTGAATCGAGGAAGTACAGCACATACTGACGAAACTAAAATGAGCTCTAACATGGAAATTAAGCGTTTCCGGACACATGTCGACATAACATATTTTCTTTATTTGTGTGTGAGGAATGTTTCCTGAAAGTTTGGCCGTACCTTTTTGTAACAGCCTGTATAGAGGGTCTATACATAGACGATGTACTTGAGGGCGATATTATGGGAATGGAAGAGTACGTAGAAGAAGATGAAATGGGAAATATGATACTGAGTGAAGAATTTGACACAGCACTGAAAGACCTAAGGCGAAACAAGGCCCTGGGGCTAGATAACATTCCCTTAGAACTACTGATAGCTTTGGGAGAGCCAACCCTGACAAAACTCTACCATCTGGCGAGCAAGATGTATGAGAGGCGAAATACCCTCAGACTTCAAAAAGAATGTTATAATTTCAATCCCAAAGAAAGCACATGTTGACAGGTGTGAAAATTACCAGACTATCAGTTTAGGAAGTCATGGGTGAAAAATACTGACACGAATTCTTTACAGAGGAATCGAAATACTGGTAGAAGCCGACCTCGAGGAGGATCAGTTTGGATTCCGTAGTAATGTGGTAACACGTGAGGCAATACTGACCCTACGACTTATCATAGAAGGTCGATTAAGGATAAACAAACCTACGTTTGTAGCATCTGTAGACTTAGAGAAGGCTTTTGACAATGTTGACTGGAATACTCTCCTTCAAATTCTGAAGGTTGCAGGGGTCAAATACAGGGAGCGAAAGGATATTCACAATTTGTACAGAAACCATATGGCAGCTATAAGAGACGAGGGTCGTGAAAGGGAAGCAGTGGTTGGGAAGGAAGTCAGACAGGGTTGTAGCTTATCACCGATGTTATTCAATCTACACATTGAGCAAGCAGTAAAGGAAACAAAAGAAAAATTTGGAGTAGGAATTACAAACCACGGAGAAGAAATAAAAACATTGAGGTTTGCCGATGACGTAATTCTGTCAGAGACAGCAAAGGACCCGGAAGAGCAGTTAAACGGAATGGACAGTGTCTTGGAGGGAGGATATGAGATGAACATTAACAAAAGAAAAACGAGGATAATGGAATGTAGTCGAATTAAATCAGGTGTTGCTGAGGGAATTAGATTAGGAAATGAGACACTTAAAGAAGTAGATGAGTTTTGCTATTTGGGGAACAAAATAACGATGACTGTCGAAGTAAAGAGGATATATGAAATGTAGACTGGCAATGGCGAGGAAAGCATTTCTGAAGAAGTGAAATTCGTTAACATCAAGTATAGATTTAAGTGTCAGAAAGTCATTTCTGAAAGTATTTCTATCGAGCGTAGCTATGTATGGAAGTGGAACATAGACGATAACTAGTTTAGAGAGAGAGAACAGAAGAGAATAGAAGCTTTCGAAATGTGGTGCTAAAGAAGAATGCTGAAGATTAGATGGGTAGATCACGTAACTAATGAGGAGGTACTGAACAGAACTGGGGAGAAGGGTAATTTGTAGCACAACTTGACTAAAAGAAGGAATCGATTGGTAGGACATGTTCTGAGGCATGAAATGATCACCAATTAAGTATTTGAGGGCAGCATGGAGGGTACAAATCGTAGAGGGAGACCAAGAAATTAATGCACTAAGCAGATTCAGAAGGATGTAGGTTACAGTAGTTACTTGGAGATGAAGAAGCTTGCGCAGGATAAAGTAGCATGGAGGGCTGCATCAAACCAGTCTCTCGACCGAGGACCACAACAACAACAGGCTATTGTTCATCAACATTGGATCACGGAAGAAAGATACCGTGATTTAAACTATTACTAAAACTTTCTACTCTGTCTGCCTGAACACACTAATCTCCTAAACTACAGGACGGACTTTTATGAGGTTTTCACCGGTAACTTCAGAGTAAATAGGGTCATCGTATAGGCCATATCTCATCATAATCTCATCACGGGAAAAGATATTAACAAATATTATAGAAATGTATGTATGATCCACTTCTCCTCTGAAACCACTGGTGCGATTTTAACCAAACTTGCTACACATATCATTTTCTGTCTGGAAAGAATCGTTGTGGATATAAGAACCACTAGCCTATCAGAGTGATGGGAGTGGGAGTCAAAAAGAAGTGTAGACCATGATGCAGTAATACACAGACTTTAATCATCCAGAATTTGAGGAAGAGAGCACTAAGTGATTTCTAACGACCTTCGCGCATAATTTCAAACTTTTTCGAAACATTTCTTCGCTAAAACTCCTCACATAATGATGAAAGAAAAAAAGTTTATCGCTTAATACATCTTCACTTTCCTTTCTCGCATCAGGCATGATGTTTTAATTTATTGCTCCTTTACTACGAGCTGTATTCGCGGCATATTTTGCGGACAGCGTTCACATATACCACTAAATTTACATGCAAAACATCATTTTAAGTCACATACACTACTGGCCATTAAAATTGCTACATCACGAAGACGAAGATGACGTGCTACACACGCCTCGTGTAAGTAGGAGAAATGCGTACCATCACGTTTCCGACTTTGATAAAGGTCGGAATGTAGCCTATAGCGATTGCGGTTTATCGTATCGCGACATTGCGACAACGGCTTCGTATCACCAGCAGTCGAGATGACAGCCATCTTATCCGCATGGCTGTAACGGATCGTGCAGCCACGTCTCGATCCCTGAGTCAACAGACGGGGACGTTTGCAAGACAACAACCATCTGCACGAACAGTTCGACGATGTTTGTAGCAGCATGGACTATCAGCTCGGAGACCATGGCTGCGGTTACCCTTGACGCTGCATCAGAGACAGGAGCGCCTGCGATGGTGTACTCAACGACGAACCTGGGTGCACGAATGGCAAAACGTCATTTTTTCGGATGAATCGGGTTTCTGTTTACAGCGTCATGATGGTCGCATCCGTATTTGGTGACATCGCGGTGAACGCACATTGGAAGCGTGTATTCGTCATCACCATACTGGCGTACCACCCGGCGTGATGGTATGGGGTGCCATTGGTTACACGTCTCGGTCACCTCTTGTTCGTATTGACGGCACTTTGTACAGTGGACGCTACATTTCAGATGTGTTACGACCCGTGACTCTACCCTTCATACGATCCCTGCGAAACCCTACATTTCAGCAGGATAGTGCACGACCGTATGTTGCAGGTCCTGTACGGGCCTTTCTGGATACAGAAAATGTTCGACTGCTGCCTTGGACGGCACATGCTCCAGATCTCTCACCAATTGAAAACATCTGGTCAGTGGTGGCCGTGTAAATGGCTCGTCACAATTCGCCAGTCACTACTCTTGATGAACTGTGGTGTCGTGTTGAAGCAGCATGGGCAGCTGTACCTGTACACGCCATCAAAGCTGTGTCTCACTCAATGCCCAGGCGTATCAAGGCCGTTATTACGGCCAGGGCTGGTTGTTCTGGGTACTGATTTCTCAGGATCTATGTACCCAAATTGCGTGAAAATGTAATCACATGTCAGTTCTAGTATAATATATTTGTCCAATGAATACCCGTTTATCATCTGAATTTCTTCTTGGTGTAGTAATTTTAACGGCCAGTAGTGTAGTTCAGGATGTATCAAGTCGTAAACATTGTAATGCTTGGAAAACTTCTACATCATGCATGACGTTTAAATTTATTATTACCAACTTGCTGAACCTATTTCATTGAAATCTGTTACTGGGATACCTTGAATCCTGAGGAAGAATACACGTTACTTCAGAAAGTATGTAGCACAAGTTACTGATTTGATGAATAGTACGCGAATTACGTACAAAATTTACTCTCTGAAAAATGTATTCACCTTTTGATTTTTGAACTTCATCACATTTGTGAAAACGCTTATCTTGGTTGATGTGTGCTGCGTGATAAGACTCAAGGTAATGAATCAGTGCTTATACTTCGTATATTGAATGTGCTTAATCTATATCTCCACATTATTTACTGGATCACTTACAGGTTGTACATTGAAGCGCCAAAGAAACTGGTATAGGCACGCGTATTCAAATTGCAGAGGTATGTAAACAGGCAGAATACGGCGCTGCGGTCGGCAACGTCTATGTAAGAAAACAAGTGTCCGGCGCATGTTTTAGACCGGTTACTGTTTCTACAACGGCACATTATCAAGATCTAAGTGAGCTTCAACGTGGTGTTATAGTCACCGCACGAGCGATGGGACACAGCATCTCCGAGGTAGCGATGAATTGGGGATTTTCTCGTACGACCATTTCATGAGTGTACCGTGAATATCAGGAATACGGTAAAACACCAAATCTCCAAAATCGCTGCTGCTGGAAAGAAATTCTGCAAAAACGGGACCAAAGGCGACTGAAGAGAATCGTTCAGCGTGACAAAAGAGCAACCCCTCCGCAAATTGCTGCAGATTTCAATGCTGGACCATGAACAAGTTTCAGCGTGCGAAACGTTCAACGAAACATTATCGATGTGGGCTTTCGGAGCCGAGGGCCCATAATGACTGAACGACACAAAGCTTTAAGCCTCGCCTGGACCCGTTAACACCGACATTGCCCTGTTCATGACTGGAAACATGTTGCCTGGTCGGACGAGTCGGGAGCACGCAAAAGTGACGCATCACGACGTGGCATGCACCAGGGAACTGACACCATGAATCCTCCACAGCTGTCCATAAATCCGTAAGAGTACGAGGGGTTAAAGAAATTTTCTGAACAGCATAATGCAAGGCATCCCACATATGCTCAACAATGTTCATGTCTGGGGATTTTGGTCGCCAGCGGAAGTGTTTAAACTCAGAAGAGTGTTCCTGGAGTCATTATGTAGCAATTTTTGACGTGTGACGTGTAGTATTGTCCTGCTGGAATTGCACAATGGACTCAAATGGATGCAGGTGTTTGGACAGGATACCTATGTACTTGACACCCGTCAGAGTCGTATCTAGATGTATCAGGGGTCCCATATCACTCCAACTGCGCACGCCCCACACCATTACACAGCCTCCACCAGCTTGAACAGTCCCTTGCTGACATGCAGGGTCCACGAGATTCATGAGGTTGTCTTAATACCTGTACACGTCCATCCACTCGATACAATTTGAAACGAGACTTGTCCGACCTTCATCATGTTTCCAGTCATCAACAGTTCAATGTCGGTGTTGACGGGCCCAGGCGAGGTGTAAAGCTTTGTGTCCTGCAGTCATCAAGGGTACACGACTGGGCCTTCGGCTCCGAACACCCATACCGATTATGTTTCGTTGAATAGTTCCCACGCTGACACTTGTTGATGGGCCAGCACTGAAATCTGCAGCAATCTGCGGAAGGGTTGCACTTCTGCCACGTTGAACCATTATCTTCAGTCGTCGTTGGTACCGTTCTTGCAGGTTCTTTTTCCGGCCGCGGCGATGTCGGAGATTTGCTGATTCACCAGATTCATGATATTCACGGTACACTCGTGAAATGGTAGTACGGCAAAATCCCCACTTCATCGCTTCCTCGGAGATGCTGTGTCCCACAGCTCGTGCGCTGACAATAACACCACGTTCAAACTCGCTTAAATCTTGATAACCTGCCATTGTAGCTACAGTAATCGATCTAACAACTGCGCGAGACACTTGCTGTCTTATATTGACGTTGCAGATAGCAGCGGCGTATTCTTCCTGTTTACATATCTCTGTATTTGAATACGCATGCTTGTACCACTTTCTTTGGCGCTTCAGGCTACATGCAAGATTATATCATTTTACGGCGATAGTTTTGGATATACAATGTAATAAACACTAAGGTGCGTGAAAAACTGCCGCATCCTGCATTACGTTTCATTCATTACTTATTCGACAGTAACTCTATTCGTAACACATTTAGCACACAGAATCCACATACGCCGCTTAATGTACCTAGAGCATTATGTCATTGTGTGGCACAAAGGCGAAGGAGATGAACAGAGACAGGGGGAAGACTAGACGGACAGACAAAAGGAGAGCAGCAGATGGACAGAGAGAGGGGCAAGAGGAGATGGACTGAGAATGGTAAGTGAAGGAGGATGACACACAGAAGGGGAAGTAGCAGATGAACACAGAGAGGGGTCATGCATTATCCTGCTGAAATGTAGGGTTTCGCAGGGATCGAATGAAGAGTAGAGCCACGGGTCGTAACACTTCTGAAATGTAACGTCCACTGTTCAAAGACCCGTCAATGCGAAGAAGAGGTGACCGAGACGTGTAACCAATGACACCCCATACCATCACGCCGGGTGATACACCACTATGGCGATGACGAATACACGCTTCCAATGAGCGTTCACCGCGGTGTCGCCAAACACGGATGCGACCATCACGATGCTGTAAACAGAACCCGGATTCATCCAAAAAAATGACGTATTGCCATTCGTGCACCCAAGTTAGTCGTTGAGTACACCATCGCAGGCGCTCCTGTCTGTGATGCAGAGTCAAGGGTAACCGCAGCCATGGTCTCTGAGCTGATAGTCCACGGTGCTGCAAACGTCGTCGAACTGTTCGTGCAGATGGTTGTTGTCTTGAAAACGTCCCCATCTGTTGACTCATGGATCGAGACGTGGCTGCACGATCCGTTACAGCCATGCGGATAAGATGCCCGCAATCTCGGCTGCTAGTAATACGAGGCCGTTGGGATCCAGCACGGCGTTCCGTATTACCCTCCTGAACCCACCGATTTCACATTCTGCTAACAGTCATTGGATCTCGAACAATGCGAGCAGCAATGTCGAGATACGATAAACCGCAATCGCGATAGGCTACAATCCGACCGTTGTCAAAGTCGGAAACGTGATGGTACGAATTTCTCGTCCTTACACGAGGCATCACAACAACGTTTCACCAGGCAACGCCGGTCAACTGCTGTTTGTGTATGAGAAATCGGTTGGAAACTTTCCTCATGTCAGCACGTTGTAGGTGTAGCCACCGGCGCCAACCTTATGTGAATGCTCTGAAAAGCTAATCATTGGCGTATCACAGCATCTTCATCCTGTCGGTTAAATTTCGCGTCTGTAGCACGTCATCTTCGTGGTGTAACAATTTTAATGGCCAGAAGTGTACGTATTGCGTGCAAACTGGTTAAACTACGATGAACTGAAGTCCACACCGCTGTGAAAACAACGACATTGCATCCACTGATGAATGGCAGAGATCCTTGGAAGCGCAGGAGCTTGCGTGGGCTGGCGCTGCATTTGGGTTGCTTTGTATGACAGAGAGCGCTTCGTACCAATACTGTGTGGCAGACGAGCTTCACTGAAATGAACTTCTGATTCTTTAAAGAATCGAACTCCCACGTACAAAATAGCTTCAAACGTCTGATTACTTTGCAAATGGATGAATGCGTTGAATATTTGACATTGAGCATCTATGAAAGAACAAGTTTATAAAAGATTTGAAATGATTGTTTGTCGTTTGTTGAAAGTCTCTAAGTGCTCTCATTATGAAGTATTCGATGTATGTAGTCTGCGTAATTCGCACTCCATTTTAAACAAATGTAAGTTTTTCCCGCATTTCAATGTTTACAACGTCAGATCTCCTGAAATATTTGTCATACAATGATATAATTTTGCAGATACATTCAGTGATATACACTGATCAGCCACAATATTTTGACCAACGACCTACTATCGATGTACATCGATAGCAGCGTTACCTGGCGAGGAATGACTAATAGTCAGACACACGAAGGGTGGATGTAGCACCAGTGAGCATGCTGTCCGTGTGTAGAAAGGCGAATGCGCACCATCTGTCTGAGTTTGACGTAGGGCAATGGCCCGGAGGCTCGGCACAAGAATTTCCGGAACTGCGCGACTTGTCGGGTGTTCGAAGAGTCCTGCGACGAGTGGCTTCAACATGTGGCGAAACCAAGGTGGAACCACGCCCAGACGTCGTGCGGATGCGCGGCTATCCCTCATTACAGATGTTGGACCTCATAGGTTGGGTAGACTGATGAAACAGGACAGGTGGCGAACTGTGCCAAAAGTAACATAAGACTTGCGCAGAGTACAAGTGTGTCTGAACACACAGTAAACCGAACACTCCTAACAATGGACCACCGCAGCTGACGACCTACGCATGTTAACACCACGACATCGGGATCTACGACTGAAATTGACACGAGACCATCGACACCGGACGTTGGCGCAATGCAGAGCATACAGTGAAGGCCTTAATAGAAAAGAAGAAGCCATGAAACTCAGTGATATATGGACTGTGGCGCTACAGAATCGATGTGAAGTTTTTATCTTTGACATTATATAATCGATAGTTTAAAAAATTATCTTTGACAATGTTTATCTCTGCTATCACGTGATATCCAGACCGCGCCCACTTTCCACGGTAATTAGACCGCCCTTCGACGTCAGACTCGTCAGTCGGCAAGACTCAGCACAACCAGGAGCACCTCCGAAGACGTCCAACGTAGCTTTGGACGAAACGTCAGGGATTGAAGAGTTCCATGGACCACGGCCATACAACCCGAAAAAATTCCCAGCAGCAGTGCAGATCGTTGCATGGTCTCATGAATCCCGTCTGTTGAATCCGTCGTCTTCCAGGAGAACGCCTCTTTGACACCCGTACTGCTGGACGGAGACAAGCTCACGGCGGCTCCATTATGCTCTGGGGAACAGCCACGTGGGCATCTATTGGTCCCGTGGAGCTCGTGCAAGGCACCAAGACGGTCAAGGAGGATCGTAAACTGCTTGCAGACCAGGTATACCCCTTCATGACGATCATGTTTACCGAGGCCAGTTACATTTTGCAACTAAATAATGCGCCATGTCATAATGCCGGAGTGTGGTCGAGTGGTTCGATGAACATAATAGCGAGTTCCTGTTGATGTGCTGACTCCTCAACTAGCCAGATCTGAAACCGATCGAACATATCTGGGATGTGATTAAACGTGGCGTCAGAGCTCATTGCCCACCATCCCCCCCCCCCCTCTCCCCTCGTCGGAATTTATGGGAATTGGGAATTAGGTGACTTGTGTGGCAAATGTGGTGGCAACTCCGACCAGCGTCGTACCAAGGCCTCATTCCTTCCATGCCACGACGCGTCGCCGCTGTTACCCGTGCCAAAGGTGGACGTACCGGCTATTAGGCAGGTGGTCGTAATGTTCTGGCTGATCATTGTGTGTAGATACTGTCTGTAAAGTGTGTTGCGAATAGCGTTAGTACTAAACAAGAAATAAATTAAAATGTCATGCCTGATGATAAAGTTCTACTGCGCGGCATTTTAAGCAGAAACTAGTTTTTCACGCATCTAAATGTCTATGATGTCATAACTCCTGAGCTACACTATGTGATCAAAAGTATCCGAACACCCTCAAAACATACATTTTTCATATTAGGTGCACTGTGCTGCCACCTACTGCTAGGTACTCCATATCAACGACCTCAGTAGTCATTAGACATCGTGAGAGAGCAGAATGTGGCACTCCGCGGAACTCACGGACTTCGAACGTTGTCAGGTGACTGGGTGTCACTGGCGTCATACGTCTGTACTCGAGATTTCTACACTCCTAAACATCCCTAGGTCCACTGTTTACGATGTGATAGTGAAGTGGAAACGTGAAGTGACATGCAAAACGTACAGGCCGACCTCGTCTGTTGGCTGACAGAGACCGCCGACAGTTGAAGAGGTTCATAATGTGTAATGGACAGACATCTATCCAGACCATCACACAGGAACTCCAAACTGTATCAGGATCCACTGCAAGTACTATGTCAGTTAGACGGGAGGTGAGAAAACTTGGATTTCGTGGTTGAGCGGCTGCTCATAAGCCAAACATCACGCCGGTATATGCCAAATGACGCCTCATTTGGTGTAATCAGAATAAACATGGGATGATTGAACAGTGTGAAAACGTTGTGTGGAGTGACGAATCACGGTACACAGTGTGGCGATCCGGTGACAGGGTGTAGGCATGGCGAATGAACGGCTAGCGTGCGTAATGCCAACAGTAAAGTTCGGGGGCGGTTGCGTTATGATATGGTGGTGTTTTTCATGGAGGGGGCTTGCACCCCTTGTTGTTTTGCGTGGCACTATCACAGCACAGGCCTGTATTGATGTTTTAAATACCTTCACGCTTCCAGCTGTTGAAGAGCAATTCGGGGATGGCGACAGCATCTTTCAAGACGATCGAGCACCTGTTCATAATGCACGGTATGTGGTAGAGTGGCTGTTGTTGTTGTTGTTGTGGTCTTCAGTCCTGAGACTCGTTTGATGCAGCCCTCCATGCCACTCTATCCTGTGCAATTTTCTTCATCTCCAAGTAACTACTGCATTCTACATCCTTCTGAATCCGCTTAGTGTATTCACCTCTTGGTCTCCTACGATTTTTACCCTCCATCCTGCCCCCCAATACTAAATTGGTGATCCCCTGATTCCTAAGAAAATGTCCTACCAACCGATCCCCTCTTCTAGACAAATTATGCCACAAGTTCCTCTTCTCCCCAATTCTATTCAACACATCCTCATTAGTTATACGATCTAGCCACCTACTCTTCAACACTGCTCTGTAGCACCACATTTCGAAAGCTTCGATCCTCTTCTTGCCTAAACTGTGTATTGTCCACGTTTCACTTCCATATATGGCTACACTCCATACGAATACTTTGAGAAAAACTTCCTGACACTTAAATCTATACTCGATGTTAACAAATTTCACTTCTTCAGATACGCTTTTCTTTCCATTGCCAGTCTACATTTTATATCTTTCCTACTTCGACCATCATCACTTATTTTGCTCCCCACATAGCATAACTCATCTACTTCTTCTTATGTGTCTCATTTCCTAATCTAATTCCCTCAGCATCACCTGATTTAATTCGACTACATTCCATCATCCTTGTTTTGCTTTTGTTGATGTTCATCTTATAACCTCCTTTCAAGCCACTGTCAATTACGTTCAACTGCTCTTCCAAGTCCTTTGCTGTCTCTGACAGAACTACAATGTCATCGGCGAACCTCAAAGTTTTTATTTCTTCTCCATGGATTGTAATTCCTACTCCAAATTTTTCTTTTGTTTCCTTTACCGCTTGCTCAATGTATACATTGAATAAAATCGGTGATAGGCTACAAGCCTGTCTCACTCCCTTCCCAACCACTGCTTCCCTTCGACTCTTGTAACTGCCATATGGTTCCTGTAAAAATTGTAAATAGCCTTTCGCTCCCTGTATTTTACCCCTGCCACCTTCAGAATTTGAAAGGGAGTATTCCAGTCAACATTGTCAAAAGCCTTCTCTAAGTCTACAAATGCTATAAACGTAGGTTTGCCTTTCCTTAATCTATTTTCTAAGATAAGTCGTAGGGTCAGTATTGCCTCACGTGTTCCAACATTTCTACGGAATCCAGACTAATCTTCCTCAAGGTCGGCTTCTATCAGTTTTTCTATTCGTCTGTAAAGAATTCGTGTCAGTATTTTGCACCCGTGACTTATTAAACTGATAGTTCGGTAATTTTCACACCTGTCAACACCTGCTTTCTTTGGGATTGGAATTACTATATTCTTCTTGAAGTCTGAGGGTATGTCGCATGCCTCATACATCTTGCTCACGAGATGTTAGAATTTTTTCATGACTGGCTCTCCAAAGGCTGTCAGTAGTTCTAAAGAAATGTTGTCTACTCCCGGGGCCTTGTTTCGACTTAGGTCTTTCAGTCCTTTGTCAAACTCTTCACGCAGTATCATATCTCCCATTTCTTCTTCATCTACATCCTCTTCCATTTCCATATTATTGTCCTCAAGTACATCGCCTTTGTATAGACCCTCTATATACTTCTTCCACCTTTCTGCTTTCCGTTCTTTGCTTGGAACTGGTTTTCCATCTGAGGTCTTGATATTCATACAAGTGTTTCTCTTTTCTCCAAAGGTCTCTTTAATTTTCCTGTAGACGTTATCTATATTACCCCTAGTGACATATGCCTCTACATTCTTACATTTGTCCTCTAGCCATCCCTGCTTAACCATTTTGCTCTTCCTGTCGATCTCATTTTTGTGACATTTTTATTTCTTTTTGCCTATTTCGTTTACTGCATTTTTTTTATTTTCTCCTTTCATCAATTAAATTCAATATCTCTTCTGTTATCCAAGGATTCTACTAGCCCTCGTCTTTTTACCTACTTGGTCCTCCGCTGCCTTCACTATTTCATCTCTCAAATCTACCCATTCTTCTTCTACTGTATTTCTTTCCCCCATTGTTGTCAATCGTTCCCTAATGATCTCTCTGAAACTCTCTACAACATCTGGTTTTTCATTTTATCCAGGTGCCATCATCATCATCATCATCATCGTTTAAGACTGATTATGCCTTTCAGCGTTCAGTCTGGAGCATAGCCCCTCCTTATAAAATTCCTCCATGATCCCCTATTCAGTGCTAACATTGGTGCCTCTTCTGATGTTAAACCTGTTACTTCAAAATAATTCTTAACCGAATCCAGGTACCTTCTCCTTGGTCTGCCCCGACCCCTCCTGCCCTCTACTGCTGAACCCATGAGTCTCTTGGGTAACCTTGCTTCTCCCGTGCGTGTAACATGACCCCACCATCTAAGCCTGTTCGCCCTGACTGCTACATCTATAGAGTTCATTCCCAGTTTTTCTTTGATTTCCTCATTGTGGACACCCTCCTGCCATTGTTCCCATCTACTAGTACCTGCAATCATCCTAGCTACTTTCATATCCGTAACCTCAACCTTATTGATAAGGCAACCTGAATCCACCCAGCTTTCGCTCCCATACAACAAAGTTGGTCGAAAGATTGAACGGTGCACAGATAACTTAGTCTTGGTACCGACTTCCTTCTTGCAGAAGAGAGTAGAACGTAGCTGAGCGCTCACTGCATTAGTCTTGCTACACATCGCTTCCAGTTCTTTCACTATGTTGCCATTCTGTGAGAATATGCATCCTAAGTACCTGAAACCGTCCACCTGTTCTAACTTTGTTCCTCCTATTTGGCACTCAATCCGTTTATATTTCTTTCCCACTGACATTACTTTCGTTTTGGAGATGCTAATCTTCATACCATAGTCCTTACATTTCTGATCTAGCTCTGAAATATTACTCTGCAAACTTTCAATCGAATCTGCCATCACAACTAAGTCATCCGCATATGCAAGACTGCTTATTTTGTGTTAGGTGCCCTCTCCTTAAATTCCCACCTCTTGGCAGTTTCTTCAGTTTTAGTCTACAGTTCATAGTCAACAGATTATGGTCAGAATCAACATCTGCCCCTGAAAATGTCTTACAGTTTAAAACCTGGTTCTTAAATCTCTCTCTTACCATTATATAATCTATCTGAAACCACCCAGTGTCTCCAGGCCTCTTCCACGTATACAACCTTCTTTCGTGATTCTTAAACTACGTGTTAGCTATGATTAATAAAGTTATGCTCTATGCGAAATTCTACCAGGCGACTTCCTCTTTCATTCCTTACCCCACTCCGTATTCACCTACTACTTTTCCTTCTCTTCCTTTTCCTACTATCGAATTACAGTCCCCGATGACTATTAAATTTTCGTCTCCATTCACTATCTCAATAATTTCTTTTATCTCATCATACATTTCTTCAATCTCTTCGTTGTTTGCGGAGTTAGTTGGCATATAAACTTATATCTTCGTGTCTATCTTGGCTACGATAAGGCGTTTACTATGCTGTTGGTAGTAGCTTACCCGAGTTCCTATTTTTTATTTATTATTAAACCTACTCCTGCATTACCCCTATTTGATTTTGTATTTATAACCCTGGATTCACCTGACCAGATGTCTTGTTCCTCCTGCCACCGAACTTCACTAATTCCCACTGTATCTAACCTATCCATTTCCCTTTTTAAATTTTATAACCTACCTGCCCGATTAATGGATCTGACAGTCCACGCTCCGATCCGTAGAACGCCAGTTTTGTTTCTCCTGATAACGACGTCCTCCTGAAGTAGTTCCCGCCCGGAGATCCGAATGGGGGACTATATTACCTCCGGAATATTTTACCCAAGAGGACGCCATCGTCATTGAACCATACAGTAAAGCTGCATGCCCTCGGGAAAAATTACGGCTGTAGTTTCCCCTTGCTTTCAGCCGTTCGCAGTACCACCACAGCAAGGCTTTTTTGGTTAATGTTACAAGGCCAGTTCAGTCAATCATCCGGACTGTTGCCCCTGCAAGTACTGAAAAGGCTGCTGCCCCTCTTCAGGAACCACATGTTTGTCTGGCCTCTCAACAAATACGCCTCCGTTGTGGTTGCACCTACGGTACACCTATCTGTATCGCTGAGGCATGAGCCTCTCCACCAACAGCAAGGCCCATGGTTCATGGCGGGGGAGGGGGGGGGGCGAGTGGTTACACGACGATAACATCCCTGTAATGGACTGGCCTGCACAGAGTCCTGACCTGAATCCTATAGAACACCTTTGGGATGTTTCGGAGCCAGGCCTCAAATGGTTCACATGGCTCTGAGCACTATGGGACTTAACATCTGAGGTCATCAGCCCCCTAGACTTAGAACTACTTAAACCTAAATAACCTAAGGACATCACATACATCCGTGCCCCAGGCGGGATTCGAACCTACGACTGCAGCAGCAGCGCGGTTCCGGACTGAAGCGCCTAGAACCGATCGGCCACAACGGCCAGTCAAGCCAGGCATCACCGACCGACGTCGATACTTTGCTTAGTGGAGCACTCTGTGAAGAATGGGCTGCCATTCCCCAAGAAATCTTGCAACACCTGACTGAACTTATGCCTGCGAGGGTGGAATCTGTCATCAAGCTGCCAACACCATATCGAATTCCGGCATTACCGATGGAGGGCGCCACGAACTTGCAAGTCACTTTCAACTAGGTGTCCGGATATTTTTGATCACATAATGTATGTGTCGTACAATGCTATAATTTGCAGGTACCTTCAGAGGAATATTTAGATTCTATCTGCAAACTGTGTTGACAATAGAGTAGGTAGTAAAAAAGTAATACTAAAAAATTAAAACGTCATGTCTGACGTTGAAGTTTTATTGTATAAATAGCGAAAATGTAATAAGCGATAAACCTTTTTCATCATTTTGTGGGGGATGTCACCGAGAAAATGTTTCGTAAAGGTTTGAAATTACGTGTAAAGTATGTTGGAACTCGCTAAGTGCTCTCATTCCCAAGTATTCGGTGAATAAAACGTGTAAGACAGTACATCGTCAGGTAAGAGACATCCAGAAATCTATATTATTTATTTAAATTTTAATGTTCTTGATCACAATATTGCGATTAAGACTATTAAAATGTATGATAAATCTGATTGTTTAAATTACAAAATTTCGGAAGCAGAACTGTACTTCTATGAAAAGAACGGTATACCTAAATACGGATCAGGTCATACTTAACAAAAATAATGCAAAAGTTTGTGCAAAAGAGTTTAGTACCTTTGGCAGGGGGCCTTTTTCTGATTTTTCTTTTTTCGTGGGGTGGGGTGCTGAGAAGGGAATCATTAATGAAGTGCCAGATGGTACAATATTTCATGCCCACTATTATTCCTCATACAGATATAAATGATTTTTCTTTTAATAGACATCAAGCAGAAGTAGTTCTTTGTGCACATCAAACAATACTATGGTTAATGCCACTAGTCATACAGGAACAAAAGAAATTTTAAATAATTTATTTAAAAGAATTATTAACAGGTTTTACGCAAATTACGACTGTCTTAATCAAGACAAACTGCTTATTAAATTCTGCATGTCAGAGGGTAAAAGCGAAATTATACGTTTAAGGTGTGGGCAAAAGTTATTAAGAAAGGCGAGACATTAAAATTTCTGGAGGGGAAGGAATGGGGAGTGGATTACAGTGATAACAGTTAAATAAAAAGAACAAGTTTCAGAGTGTCTTAAGTAGTTTAGTGCAGCAACTTTTGCACTTCGTGTCATTGAAGGTCTTAGTGAGAAACAAATTAGTAAGTAATCATACTTTGCTTACTTCATTAATCCATGCAATATCGAATTATATTCTGGGGTAACTCATCAGTAAGAAAGAAAATTTTCATTGCATAAAATCGTGCCATAAAAATGATATCTGGTGCTTATACACAATCGCCTTGAAGACAATTGCTTAAGGGAGTGAAATGTTTTAACTATAGCATCACAGTACGTATTTTCTCTCTTGAAATTTGTTATAAATAACACATTAGAGTTGAGAAGGAATAGTCACATCCATAACTGCAATACCAGAAGGAGAAATGACTTTTGCTACTATTCATTAAAATTAACTTTAGCTCGAAAAGACGTGAATAACACTGCTATAGAAGTCTTTGGTCACTTACCCATAGACATTCAAAGCCTTACAGATTGAAAAGCTACATTTCGAATTAAATTAAAGAACCTCCTTTTGGCAGCTGCTTCTACTTCACAGAAATGCAAATGAACTACATGCTAACTTCTGTTAATACACTAAATCTTTAATGTGTTATGTCAACTTACTTGTAAGAGATCAGCTCAAGTTAATAATCTGCAAATTGATTCGTTCCACATCATTACGAAATATCGTGAGAGTAACCCATGGAATACGTAATTATCTACCTAATTAAAAGGATTTACACTGATCCGCCAGAACATTGACAACTGTAGTGACTTGGCCAGACAGCCAAGCCACTGTAAGGTAGCCGAAAGGCACGCGTTAAGCTCACGCAGACTGGCGTGAGGTGTGGAACAGTTAAGGGAAATTATAGTAGCAAATAAAGTACGTAGTTGATGTAATACTTAACTTTAATCCATAATTGGTGAACATTGGTCTGACGGTACAGGCATCACTATATATATAGCAAAGGATTATGGCGCCTTGCTAGGTCGTAGCAAATGACGTAGCTGAAGGCTATGCTAACTATCGTCTCGGCTAATGAGAGCGTATTTGTCAGTGAACCTTTCCTAGCAAAGTCGGCTGTACAACTGGGGCGACTGCTAGTAAGTCTCTCTAGACCTGCCGTGTGGCGGCGCTCGGTCTGCAATCACTGACAGTGGTGATACGCGGGTCCGACGTATACTAATGGACCGCGACCGATTTAAAGGCTACCACCTAGCAAGTATGGTGTCTGGCGGTGATACCACAACAACCTACCTAACAGCCGGTATGTCAACCTGTGACACGAACAGCAGGGGCGACGCGTAGCAATGAGGCCTTGGTAGGTCGCTGCAGGGAGCTGCCACCACATCTGCACACACAAGTCACCTAATTCCCATACATTCCGAGGAGGGGGCCGAAGTGCTCTGACGCCACGTCCAGTCACATTCCAGGTGTGTTCGATCGGGTTCAGATGCGGCGAGTTAGGGGGACCAGCACATCAATTGAAACTCGCCAATGTGTTCCTCGGTGCACTCCGCCACACTCCCGCCCTTATGACATGGCGCATTATCTTGTTGAAAAATGTCTCTGTCGTCGGGAAACATGATCGCCATGAAGAGGTATACGTGGTCTGCAACCAGTGTACGATACTCTTTGTCCGTCATGATGCCTTGCCTCGAGCTCCACTGCACCCATGGATGCCCACGTGAATGTTCCCCCACAGCATAATGGTGCCGCTACTACCTTGTCTCCATCCTGCTGCACAGTATCAAGGAGCCGTTCCCGTGGAAGGCAACGGACTCGCTCCCTTCCATTGATATGATGAAGAAGGTATCGGGATTCATCAGACCATGCAACGCTCTGCCACTGCGCCAACGTCCAGTGCTGATGGTCACGTGCCCATTTCGATCGTAGCTGCCGATGTCGTGGTGTTAACATTGGCACATGCATTGGTCGTCGGCTGCGGAAGCCCATCGTTAGGACTGTTCGGTACACTGTGTGTTCAGACACACTTTTACTCTGACCAGCATTAAATTCTAATGTTAGTTCGGCCACATTTCGTCGCCTGTCCTGCTTTACCAGTCTGCCCAGCCAAAGACGTCCTACATCTGTAAGGAGGGGTGGCCACGCAACCCCATAATGGCTGGACGTGGTTTCACCTTGATTTCTCCACGTGTTGAAGATGCTCACCACAGCACACGCGGAACACCCGAGAAGTCGTGCAGTTCCCGAAATGCACGTGCCGAGCCTCCAGGCCATCACAGTTTGCCCACGGTCATACTCTGACACATGCGCGCCTTCCCCAATCTAGACACAGACAGCACGCTCACTGATACCCCATGCACCATGCATGTGTCTGACTAATAGTCATTCCTCGCCAGGTGACGCTGCTACCGCCTGGACATCATTATATAGATAGTAGGTTGGTGGTCATAATTTTCTGGTTTATCAGTGTATAAGTATCTAACTAATGAACATTTGGATGCACAACACTTATACAGGGTGATCCATCCATCGTGACGGGGCCAAATATCTCACGAAATAAGCGTCAAACGAAATAACTACCAAAATCGAAACTTGTCTAGCTTGAAGATGAAAACCAGATGACGCTATGGTTGGCCCGCTAGATGGCGCTGCCATAGGTCCAACGGATATCAACTGTGTTTTTTTTAAATAGAAACACCCATTTTATTACATATCCGTGTAGTACATAAAGAAATATGAATGTTTTAGTTGGACCACTTTTTTCACTTTGTGATAAATATCGCTGTAATAGTCACAAGCATATGGCTCACAATTTTAGACGAACAATTGGTAACAGGTAGCTTTTTAAATTAAAATATGGAACGTAAGTACGTTTGAACATTTTATTTCGGTTGTTCCAATGTGATACATGTACCTTTGTGAATTTATCATTGCTGAGAACGCATGCTGTTATTGCGTGATTACCTGTAAATACGACATTAATGCAGTAAATGCTCAAAATGAAGTCCTTCAACTTCAATGCATTTGGCAATACGTGTAACGACATTACTCTCAACAGCGAGTAGTTCGCCTTCCGTAATGTTCGCACATGCATTGACAATGCGCTGCCGTATGTTGTCAGGTGTTCTCGGTGGATCACAATGGCAAATATCCTTCAACTTTCCCAACAGAAAGAAATCCGGGGACGTCAGATCCGGTGAACGTGCGGGCCATGGTATGGTGCTTCGACGACCAATCAACCTGTCATGAAATATGCTACTCAATACCGCTTCAACCGCACGCGAGCTGTGCCGGACATCCATCATGTTGGAAGTACATCGCCATTCTGTCTTGCAGTGAAACATCTTGTAGTAACTTCGGTACAACATCTTGTAGTAACATCGGTAGAACATTACGTAGGAAATCAGCATACATTGCACCATTTAAAAAAAAATGGGGGCCAATTATCCTTCCTCCCATAATGCCGCACCATTCATTAATCCGCCAAGGTCGCTGATGTTCCACTTGTCGCAGCCATCGTGGAGTTTCCGTTGCCCAATAGTGCATATTATGCCGGTTTACGTTACCGCTGTTGGTGAATGACGCTTCGTCGCTAAATAGAACGCGTGCAAAAAATCTGTCATCGTCCCGTAATTTCTCTTGTGCAATTATACACGACGTTCAAACACGTCGCCATGCAATTCCTGGTGCATAGAAATATGGTACGGGTGCAATCGATGTTGATGTAGCATTCTCAACACCGACGTTTTTGAGATTACCGATTCTCGCCCAATTCGTCTGCTACTGATGTGCAGATTAGCCGCGACAGCAGCTAAAACACCTACTTGGACATCATCATTTGTTGCAGGTAGTGGTTGACGTTTCACATATGGCTGAACACTTCCTGTTTCCTTAAATAACATAACTATCCGGCGAACGGTGCGGACACTTGGATGATGTCGTCCAGGATACCGAGCAGCATACATAGCACACGCCCGTTGGGCATTTTGATCACAATAGCCATACATCAACACGATATCAACCTTTACCACAATTGGTAAACGGTCCATTTTAACACGAGTAATGTATCACGAAGCAAATACCGTCCGCACTGGCGGAATGTTACGCGATACCACGTACTTATACGTTTGTGACTATTACGGCGCCATCTATCAGAAAGCGAAAAAAGTGGTACAACTACATTATTCATATTTCTTTACGTACTACATGAACATGTAATAAAAAATGGGGGTTCATATTTTAAAAAACGCAGTTGATATCCGTTTGACCTATGGCAGCGCCATCTAGCGGGCCAACCATAGCGCAATCTGGTTTCCCCCTTTAAGCTAGACGAGTTTCGTTCTTTGTAGTTTTTTCGTTTGACGCTTATTTTGTGAGATATTTGGCCTGGTCACGATCAATGGACCACCCTGTATAGATGAATTATTCATCCCCTCTCCTTCCACTCTCTCTCTCTAAATTGCAACTGACATTGCTGTTGAAACTATACCGTTACATTGTAACGCTGTGCTTTATTTTAAGATACAACCTACATTTGACTCTAGATTACAAACGTAAATAAACAAATATTTATTTATTTCGTTTTGTGGCGGCGTTCGTAGCGACAAACAATTCGCTGTAGAAACGGCTTACGAAGTCACCGCCACACTTTTAATAGCAGGCCGACCGGTCCGCTGGAACAGTGAACAGAAAGATGAAAACCCAAACACTCTGATTAAATAAAAGTCGGTACTTATCTTTATTAACGAAGATACAGAAACACAGTAGTGAACTCCGTGTCTACAGAAATCTGTCTAGTTCGAGTCGGAGCGGCTAGGTCAACGTCGGCTGACGACAAACAACAACTCTGCTGCGATGAACACACAACTGACTAGCAAGTACACAATTCGGTGGCGAGTATACAACTGAGCGGCGAATACAGAACTGTCCTAGCGCTCGCGACTCCAGCGCTTAAGAAACCAGAAGCCAGCGGTGGCGCGCGCAGACTTGCGGCGATTTCCTGTCTCGCTGGCGCTGCTTATGCGGACGGCGTCCGGACTTTGATGCTGCCAACCTTTTGGCAGCGGGCTAGGGTGGCATTACTGGCTAGGATATAACACTCCCCCCCCCCCCCCCAAATCGCCAACCGTCGTTGAATAATGACGTGGCGAGCGTCGACGGCGGGCGGGGGAGGGGCCTGGCCGCAGGCGTAGCAGAAGAGACCGGGGCGGAGACTGTTGTCGGTGGCAGTCCCCGGTCCGCACCCCAGCATTGGCTGCGCGGTTCCTCGGGAAACACCGACTGAAAACCGAGGTCAGGGTGCACGCCTGTGACCACGGGCGCAGCTTCTGGTACTGGACGCGACGGGGCGTCGGGACCCACGAAGAGAGGCAGCATCTCCTGACGCTGCGTCGACGGCTGCTGAGTGGGCGCCGGACAATGCGCTGCGGTGTCAGACTCCTTGGGGGTGCCCAAGGAAAGCGGCTGCAGGACAGGCTGCACAGCCACCGCTTGGGAAGGCGGCCCGGCTGAGGGGTCGACGTCCATCAGCTCCGAAGGCGGTGGCGACGGAAGAGGGACCGCAGGCGCCGGAGCGACCACCTGGGGCGCTCCCGGATGAAGCTGCGCGGGAGGCATCAACGGGACGGGCTGTCGGCGTGGTAGCGGCGACGGCTGCTGCTGCTGCCCTGGGGGCGGCAGCGAAGTCGGAAGGCGCGGCTGGAACCCGCCGCGGACCAAATCTGTGGACAAAGAACGAGCGGCAGAATCCGGGCGGCCAGCGCGGCGCAACTGGTTCTGATGCCTCCTGTGCACCCCAGTAGCACCTTGAACAGTATAAAAACCGCGACCCTGGACACTTATCACGGTACCACGTTCCCAACGACGGCGACCGTGATAAACTCTGAAAAAAACGGCGTCGTTGCGCTGAAAACGCGTGCGATGCTCAGAAGCGGCGGGTCGATCCGGGGGGTGCAACAACCGTAGTAGGGTGCGATGACGACGGCCGTGGAGAAGCTCCGCAGGCGAAGGGCCGTCGCGTGGCGTGGTCCGGTACGACGACAGGAACGTGATGAGGGCCTGCTGACGAGAGTGCGTGGCACGAAGGCGGTCCATATGATCCTTGAATGTGCGTTCAAAACGTTCCGCTGCACCATTCGATTGAGGGTGGAACGGCGGAGTAAGAACATGGCGAATGCCATTGGCAGAACAAAAACTTTCAAATTCAGCAGAGGTAAATTGGGGACCATTGTCAGACACGAAAACTTCTGGAAGACCCTCAATACAAAAAATTGAAGTCAACGCCTGTATAGTTTGTGCAGACGTTGTAGACTGCATGGGCACAACAAACGGAAAATTACTAAATGCATCTATCACGATGAGCCAACGAGAATTCCAATATGGACCAGCGAAATCAATATGTACCCGCTGCCAGGGACCGGCAGGGCGTGCCCACTCAAAATAGCGTTGAGGCGGAGCAGCTTGGTGTTCGGCACACGTCGAACAATCTGTAGACATCTGCGTAATCTGCTTATCAATGCCGATCCATGTACAATGACGGCGGGCAAGCTGCTTGGTGCGGACCACTCCCCAATGATCTTGATGCAACAAGTCGAGGACCTTGGATTGGAGCACTTGGGGAACCACTACACGAAGCTGGTCATTCTCGGTGCGTAACAGCAAAACTCCGTGCGAAACAGACAACAGATGACGTTGCGGATAATAGCGACGAACCACAGGATCCGATATGTCCTTTGCCTTGCCGGGCAACCACGTTGAACAAAACGTAATAGTAAACTCAGATGAGGATCCGTAGCTGTCTCACGTGCCACCTGACGATAATCAATCGGAAAATCCCGGAGGGATTGATGCTCATCGGCGTCAATCTGATGGCAAGAGTCGTCAGAGGAATCGAAGACATCATCCGCAGCAATCGGCAATCTAGAAAGCGCGTCAGCGTTTGCATGCTGAGCTGTAGGGCGATACAGTATCTCATACTGGTATTGTGATAACAAAAGAGCCCAACGTTGTAGTCTCTGAGCTGTCCGCTGAGGAACTGGTTTAGACGGATGAAACAGTGACGTCAGGGGCTTGTGATCTGTTACTAAATAGAATGGTCTACCATAGAGGTAGTGATGGAATTTTGTGACACCGAACACAATAGCCAACGCTTCCTTGTCCAATTGGCTATAATTACACTGAGCTTTGTTTAGCAATTTAGATGCGAACGCAATAGGACGTTCGGTGTTACCGACTCGGTGAGACAACACAGCACCGAGGCCGAAAGAAGAGGCATCACAAGCTAACACCAGAGGCTTGTTAGGGTCGTAATGGACCAGACAACGATCATTCAATAAAGCCTCTTTAAGCTGCTGAAAGGCTGATTGGCAATCAGCTGACCACACAAACGGAACATTCTTACGGCGGAGACGATGCAACGGTGCAGCAATCTGTGATGCATTAGGTATAAACCTAATATAATATGTCAATTTGCCAAGAACTGCTTGCAATTCCTGCAGATTGCGAGGGGGCGGGCAAATCACGAATAGCTGCTAAATGTGACTGGGAAGGATGAATGCCTTGAGCATTAATAACATGTCCCAGATACTCCATCTCCGTAAGGAAAAACGAACATTTATCGATGTTGCAACGTAGGCCTGCCTGAGACAACACTGTAAACAAACACTCCACATTACGGAAATGTTCAGCAGGCGTCCGACCGGACACAACAATATCGTCTAAATAGTTGCAACACGATGGCACATTAGCCAGAAGTTGTGACAAAAAACGCTGAAAAACAGCTGGAGCTGACGCACAACCAAAAGGCAAACGCAGGAAACGGAACAACCCCAACGACGTGTTTATGACAAAATACTGTTGTGATTGCTCGTCGAGGGGCAATTGCAAATATGCTTCACGGAGATCAATTTTGGAAAAGAAACGAGCTTCCCCTAACTTATCCATCAGCTCGTCCGGTCTAGGCAAAGGAAAATATTCAATGACAGTCTGAGGATTAACTGTCGACTTAAAATCAGCACACAAACGTAACTTGCCAGACGGTTTCTTTATAATAACTAAGGGAGAAGCCCACTGGCTCGCTGAAACGGGTTGAATAACACCGTTGTTTTGCCAACGACGAAGTTCATCTGCTACAGGTGCCCGGAGGGCGTGAGGCACTGGACGAGCACGAAAAAATCGAGGCTGAGCATTATCTTTTAACGTAATATGAGCGGCAAAGTTCGCAGCACAACCTAGTTCGTCTTTAAATATGTCACTGTATCGTTTACACAAATCGGTTATGCTGTCTTGAGGAACAACAACAGAATTAATTTGCAACACATTGTCTTTGATAGACAGGCCAAACAAGTCAAAACAGTCTAATCCGAAAATGTTTACACTGTCTGTAGCGCGGAGCACTGTGAAGGAAACTGTTTTGGTATTGCCACGGAATGTGGCTGGCACGCTACATACACCTAACACAGGAATTTGTTCTCCACTATAAGTAGCCAAAGAATGTTTTGCCGCTGAAAGTTTAGGGCGGCCGATAGCCGCATACGTAGCACTATTTATGAGAGTCACAGACGCACCAGTGTCTAATTGAAAATTGAAGGTCTTATCCTGGATGCGTAGCTTCACAAATAGTTTATTACACTGTCTCTCGATCGGTGCAGTGGAGGCGGAAGGCACAAAATCAGCGCGTTTAGCGCGTGTTCGCTGCTTACGACAACTCGTGGGTTGGGCGGGTGGAACAACAACTCCCGCTTCACTTGCAGTCTGTACATAACGTTTTACAGCGTTTGAATTACGCTTGGGTCGCATAGCAGAGGGCTGGGTGGGTGGCTTATTGCGAACAAGTTTATTACCCACACGAACCGTGGAAGAGTCTTTAAACGCGACCTTCTGGGCGGGCTGGCTTTGAAGAACATGAATATCCATGGGCTGGGCAGCACTAGAATTGTTCTTGCGTTTACGCAAACAAACAGTCTGGATGTGTCCTTTCCTTTGACAAAAGTGACAAACCGCGTTTCTTAACGGGCAACGTTCACGAGGATGAGCAAGAACACACTTAGGGCAAGACTTAACTCTATCATTTTGCACATGCGGCTGACGAATGTGTTTAACATGACGCGGCCGGCTAGTGCTTACAGTCTGACTCTGCCGGTGGGGCCGCGGGCGTGACATAACTTGCTTAGCACAGGCAATTTGAGAAATACATGGCTGATCTAACTCACACTCAGCATAGTCAAAAGTATCTTGGGCTTCAATGATGTTCATCACAGTCTCTAATGACGGGTCAGGCAACTTTAAGATAGCAGCACGAATACGAGAATCTGCAATGTTTTGAGTAATAGCGTCTCGTAACATGACATCACTGTAGGAAGCTCCACACACACAATTAAATCGGCACTGACGGGTGAGGCCCCGTAAATCTGTTAACCACTGTTTATTAGATTGATGTGGCAGTTTCTTTAATCTGAAGAACTTGAATCTGGCTGCTGCCACATGAACTCGCGACTTGAAATACTCAGCAAGCTTGTTAACAACAACGTCATAGTCCAAAGCTTCTGGCTTGGATTCCGGGAACAACTTACAAAGTAGTCGATAGACTTCCACGCCTGCAGTGGAAATTAAATAAAGCTGCCGCTCAGTACCCGTGATTTTGTAGACTGTCATGTGCGCCTGCAACTGCGCGAAACGTTCTCGCCATTCTTCTCTTGATGCATCAAAAGCACGGAAAGGTGGTGCTGCCTGTGCTTGTTCCTTTTGTGTTGGAGGATTAGCCGCTTGTTTGGCGATTGCTTCCACCAGACTTTGGATTTGCTGACTCTGTAACAAGATCAACAGTTGTAATTCGGCAGACATAGTGAACACAAATTAAACCAGCCCCCAAAATTTTATCGCTATAATTAGTATAACCAGAAACAAGTTGAACCAGCCCTGCACACGAGTTCGGAAGCCCTCGTCGCCAGTTTTGTGGCGGCGTTCGTAGCGACAAACAATTCGCTGTAGAAACGGCTTACGAAGTCACCGCCACACTTTTAATAGCGGGCCGACCGGTCCGCTGGAACAGTGAACAGAAAGATGAAAACCCAAACACTCTGATTAAATAAAAGTCGGTACTTATCTTTATTAACGAAGATACAGAAACACAGTAGTGAACTCCGTGTCTACAGAAATCTGTCTAGTTCGAGTCGGAGCGGCTAGGTCAACGTCGGCTGACGACAAACAACAACTCTGCTGCGATGAACACACAACTGACTAGCAAGTACACAATTCGGTGGCGAGTATACAACTGAGCGGCGAATACAGAACTGTCCTAGCGCTCGCGACTTCAGCGCTTACGAAACCAGAAGCCAGCGGTGCCGCTGCTTATGCGGACGGCGTCCGGACTTTGATGCTGCCAACCTTTTGGCAGCGGGCTCGGGTGGCATTACTGGCTAGGATATAACATTTCGTATGGCAGTGTTGCTTCTCTTCTCTTATGTCCTGCGCTATCAAGTGCACAGCGTGGACTTTGATTGTATTGAGTGGCCACGGAATCCAGTGGATGTTAAACATATTCATGACCTATGTGTCCTCGTGGAATAGAAGATACGCTCAGTCGGTGTGGTCTACACCTCCGCATCGACAGTAGAGGCCGTAATATACGCATCGTTGGCAGCTGTGCCATAATTCTGCCACTGATGTCTCAATTCTGCTATTTGGAGAGTGGGAAGAGGAACTACGCGATGCTCATTATTCAATCATTGTGTATACATCATCTTCATCGACAAATTCGTAACCATATGGTTATCAGTGGCTTTCACATAGATGAGTATATACACAGAACTCCAGAATAACATTTTCCGTTGCCTAATACTGGTAGTGTTCTCCTGGCAATAACTGCAGCATGTTTGTTCATTGCTGTTTCTTGGCAAAGATGCCTACATGGATTCCTTTGATGAATATGGACAAGATAAACTGGACTCATCGAAGAAGGCGATCGCTCACATATCAGAAGACGTCAGATTGATACTACTGTGCACACTGTAAGCTATACTGTTGCTAGTATTTCGGTAGCATAGATTGCTTCTAGGTCTTGTAGTTAGCAGAAAATCCTCAACTTTGGACTCTCTTGTCGGTGGCCACTTGGGTTCACTTTCTCGGTGAGTCGCTCCTTGTTACCATGTCGGTCAACTGATCCCTGCTTTCGTAAAGACTAATTCTTCTGATATGACAAAAGTGCTCTGAAGTTCAGTTATTAACGATGATTAAATTGCTCCACATAATGTGTTGTAGGAATTTAACTATTATTAGCTCAAAATAAGGTATAACCTGAACTTGAGTTGGTCATTGTTTAGTTTTTTACGAAATACTGCAGCGATTGACATGCATACTATGACACGAATACACATGGAAAACGTCAGATGTACACTACTGGCCATTAAAATTGCCACATCAAGAAGAAATGTAGATGATAAACGAGTATTCATTGGACAAATATATTATACTAGAACTGACGTCCACTGTTCAAAGTGCCGTCAATGCGAACAAGAAGTGACCGAGACGTGTAACCAATGGCACCCCATACCTTCACGCCGGGCGATACACCAGTATGGCGATGACGAATATACGCTTCCAATGTGCGTTCACCGCGATGTCGCCAAACACGGATGCGACCATCATGATGCTGTACACGGAATCTGGATTCATCCGAAAATATGACGTTTTGCCATTCGTGCACCCAGGTTCGTCGTTGAGTGCACCATCGCAGGCGCTCCTGTCTGTGCTGCAGCGTCAAGGGTAACCGCAGCCATGGTCTCCGAGCTGATAGTCCATGCTGCTGCAAACGTCGTCGAACTGTTCGTGCAATTGGTTGTTCTCTTGAAAACGTCCCCATTTGTTAACCAATTCCATATTCTGCTAACAATCATTGGATCTCGACCAACGCCAGCAGCAATGTCGCGATACGATAAACCGCAATCGCGATAGGCTACAATCCGACCTTTATCAAAGTAGGAAACGTGATAGTACGGATTTCTCCTCCTTACACGAGGCATCACAACAACGTTTCACCAGGCAACGCCGGTCAGCTGCTGTTTATGTATGAGAAATCGGTTGGAAACTTTCCTCATGTCAGCAAGTTGTAGGTGTCGCCACCGGCGCCAACCTTGTGCGAATGCTCTGAAAAGCTAATCATTTGCATATTACAGCATCTCCGTCCTGTCGGATAAATTTCGCGTCTGTAGCAATTTTAATGGGCAGTAGTGTAGTATTTGCTTATGACAAAGTGTTTCGGTTTTTTAATATCTGGTCCTGAGTTAGAAAGGAGGTGTCTGTCTGTTGTGTTTTCTTTCACGTACGTTGTGCAGTCGAGTGAAAGTCTTTGTGGCTGTGGCAACGCCTCAGGGCAACGCTCTAGCATCGGAACCGGGAAGAAGCTGCCTTCTAGAAGGAGTAATTTTCCGCTTTTATCATTCGAAAAATGCCTCTCGAGCTTCTTATTCTTTCTGTGATCTGTTGCACTGAGTGTGAGTCACTGGAAACTGTGTCAAAAGTGCCGAATTTATTAAGGACGAAATCTATGAAATCAAACGGGCGTAACACACCATTCTGGCGAATCGTGTATTTTTGAGTATTCAAAACCTGTTAAGTGATTCCTTGATAAATGTTGACATGATCTGGTATCACAACGAGTATATTGTCAATTGCGACTTTACTCCATAGAAATTTTATGCTTATAACAGGGGTCTAACCGAAGAGTAGGTGATACGAGGGCACAGGAGTGAATTGAAATATCTCCCTCCTACTGCCCGCCAATACTCAAGCAATTAATTATAAAAATGATTTGATCGTATCAAATTCCATTTAAACTGTCACCAGAGTCTACCACAAGTTCTTCTGTAACGGACATTCGTATTTACCTAGCGATCAGGATTTTGGTCCTATACAACGGTATACAAGGGAAAAGATTACGTGCTCCAGAGGCATTTCCACTTAATAATCTGGACCACGTAGTATAATGCGCCTACAAGAAATCCATTTGTGATGGTCAAGACAGAACTTGTTTACTTGAAAGCAGAAGGGCGACCATCGCCAGACAAAAAGTACAAACTGATTAACTGAAAATCGACTGGTTATAAATTCGGTGGTTGAGACTTGGCCATAGGCTACGTGTTTCTATAGAACAAAATAAAACGAATGAAACAGTAGTATTCGTTTCTAATGGCCACGCCAACTAACTTACAAAATGAAAAAATTTGCTCACCATACTGTACGATTCCAAAAGACGTCGATTTAATAAATAAACTATAAGCACAAAGCGAAATGATTCAGTGCTGACAATATAGCACCTATCGCAATACCGGTACGTTGTGGATTTGGTCACTGCTTGATTCATTGTTTCAGATCTCACATGGAAGTCTCAGTACAACGGACTGGAAAGTTACTTTACATGTCAGATAAAATTTGATTATCGCACCATTGTGTCGTTGTTTTAGTAGATGAACAAATCGTGCGCTCAGTTTCCTTTTAGGAAAAGTAACTTCGTTTATTCACGACGTTGTACATAGACAGCTTTAGCAAATAATTGCACCGATTTAATGTTTTGGCTTTCTGTTATACAGAGAGCTTAGGAGTACTCTTGAAACTGTCTGTATTGCATTAATTGAGATCTGTCTGTTGGTGATGATGTACTGGATTAGTTCGGAAATCAGAAGGAAGAAATATTCGTCTTTTGTTTGTCCAGTCCTGACTTGTGCTCCATCTCTATCCACATCTTCGTCAACGCTATGTTAAACACTCACCATTCTTTCTTACACAATTGTTTAGTAATAATATTACACCCGATTCTCTCAACAACCACACTTATACATTAGAAATGGTTCAAACGGTTCAAAGGGCTCTAAGCACTTTGGAACTTAACATCTGAGGTCATCAGTCCCCTAGACTTAGAACTACTAAAACCTAACTAACCTAAGGACATGACACACATCCATGCCCGATGCAGGATTCGAACCTGCGGCCGTAGCAGCAGCGCGGTTCTGGACTGAAGCGCCTAGAACCGCTCGGCTACAGCGGCCGGCTGTACATTAGAGGTAGTTCTCCGTCTCTGATGGCAACGACGTTTACGAAACGTTAAACTCTACATTTTCACCGTACCTTTCAAATACAAATCCAGTACATCAAATACTATGCCATGTGCTGACGCGAGAAAGCATTTATCATCCTTTTATTAGTTACTGAGTATCGGGCTATTTTTTGCAACATGATGATCGTCAAAAATTGCATATGACATCTACATCTACATACATAATCCGTAAGCCAGCATACGGTGCATGGCGGAGGGTAACACTAGTGGTTGTTTTGCTTTCCTGTTCCATTCGCAAACAGAGCTACGGAAAGACGACTGTCTAAAGACCTCCGTACGAGCCCCAAATTCTAGCATCTTATCTTCGGGACCCTTTTTATGCAAAATGTATGTTGGCGGCAATAGAATCGTTCTGCAGTCAGTCTCAAATGCCGATTCTCTAAATTTCCACAATATTGCTTCGCGTAAAGAGTGTCGCTTTCCCTCTAGGGATTCCCATTTGAGATTAGGAAGCACCTCTGTAGTATTTGCGAACTGATCGAAGCTACCGGTAACAAATCTAAACTACTTCGATGTCTTTCTTTAATCTGACCAAATATGGATCCCAAACACTCCTTCAGTACTGGACCTTCGGTAGTAGCTGCAATTGTAACCGCCCAGTACAGTGCTTGTTCCCCAATATTGATGTGTTCCAAGACGACAGGTCCGCTGTTCAGTCAGCTAACATCGCGAGGACTGGTTTTTTGAACACGAGGATGAATTGTCGCATCTCCCCTGACCACCTCAGTCACCAGATCTCAATAGTATTGATCTTTCCGGTCTATTTTGGAGACAAGGGTATGTAATCGCTATCCACTTCCATCATTGTTACCTGAACACGCCACTATTTTGCAACACAAATGGTATCAGATTCCCTTGAAAACGATACAGGACCTGTATTTACCTATTCTGAGACGACTAGAAGCTGTTTTGAATGCCATCGAGTTTCCTATACCGTACTAAGCAAGGTAAGGTGTTGTGTGTTTGGTATTTCCATATTTTTATCCACCCCTGTATATCAAGATGAAGCCACTCGTTGACGGTTAGTTGCCAAAGACCAACAAAAGTGCTGGAATGTGATCGCGACGTTTCACTCACTGTTTCACTCAATCTCAGCCATTTACTGTGGGATAAATCGGGTGATTTAACGGTTCAGTCAATGTACGATAGAAGGTCTGAGTGTTCGCCACGTCAGGAACGTAGGCGTGTAGCGCCGTTACGCTGTTGTCGTCATCCTGGAAGACGGGAGAATGCACAGTCACACTCGTCGTAAATATGTAAAACAAAAGTCCCCGATATACTGATGAGCCAAAATACACACATCAAAATAAGTTTTGCATCACCCCAGTTCCCAGAATCCTGAAAAAAGACGTTGACTGTTGATATTGTATCAAAGACACAGTCCCTCTGACCGTTCAGAGATGTCACTAAACCCGCCCAAAGACGTAAACAACCATGCATGAGACCATCTATTAAACGGAAGGGGTCCGACATCCGTTCAGTTCGTCATGCCACAAGGAAGGAGGTGTTGTCTGTAGTTCAACCATGCCTAGACGGTCAATACGGCGGTTCGATCCCGTCCGCATTACGACTTTGTGCCAGGAAGGGCTCTCAACAAGGGAAGTGTCCAGGCGTCTCGGAGCGAACCAAAGCGATGTTGTTCTGACATGGCGGAAATACAGAGAGATAGGAACTGTCGATGACATGCCTCGCTCAGACCGCCCAAGGGCTACTACTGCAGTGGATGGCCGCTACCTACGGATTATGGCTCGGATGACGGCAATGCCACCATGTTGAATAATGCTATTCGCGTAGCCACAAGACGTCGTGTTACGACTCAAACTGTGCGCAGTAGGATGCATGATGCGCAACTTCACTTCTGACGTCCATGGCGAGGTCTATCTTTGCAACCACGACACCATGCAGCGCGGTACAAATGGAGCCAACAACATGCCGAATTGATCGCTCAGGATTGGCATCACGTTCTCTTCACCGATGAGTGTCGCATATGCCTTCAACCATAAAATTGTCAGAGACGTGTTTGGAGGAAACCCGGTCAGGCTGAACGCTTTAGACACACTGTCCAGCGAGTGCAACAAGGTGGACGCTCCCTGCTGTTTTGGTGTGGCATTATGCGGGGCCGACGTACACCGCTGGTGGTCATGGAAGGCGCCATAACGGCTGTACGATACGCGAATGCAATCCTCCGACCGATAGTGAAACCATATCGGCAGCTTATTGGCGAGGCATTCGTCTTCATGGACTACAATCCGCGCTCCCATCGTGCACATCTTGTGAATGACTTCCTTCAGGATAACGACATCGCTCGACTAGAGTGGCCAGCATGTTCTGCAGACATGAACCCTATCGAACATGCCTGGGATAGATTGAAAAGAGCTGTTTATGGAAGACGTGACCCACCAACCACTCTGACGGATCTACGGCGAATCGCCGTTGAGGAGTGGGACAATCTGGACCAACAGTACCTTGATGAACTTGTGGATAGTATACCACGACGAATATAGGCATGCATCACTGCAAGAGGACGTGCTACTGGGTATTAGCAATACCGGTGTGTACAGCAATTTGGACCACCACCTCTGAAGGTCTCGCTTTATGTTGGTACAACATGCAATGTGTGGTTTTCATGAGCAATAAAAACGGCTGAAATGATGTTTACGTTGACCTCTATTTCAATTTTCTGTATAGGATCCGGAACTCTCTGAACCGAGGTGATACAATTTTTTTTTCTTTGTGTATTATGACCACTTCCTTAACAGCTTGTTTGTCCGACTTTGGAACGACATACATCACTGAGTGTGCTTATTAGGGATCCGATAGTTTGTTGGTAAGTTTGTGGAGGTATGCGACATTATATGTCTGCACTGGTCACACAATTCGCTTCTGATTTGCGTACGATGTGATGACGCCAGATAGCGACCCACGTGGGTTCCTTAGGATTTACGTCATTCGAATTTGGACACAGAGACATCAACGCGAATTCGCCATAATGCTCCTCAAACCACTTCAGCGCGATTCTGACTACGAGACAAGGACGATTATGCTGCTGAAGGATGACTTCGCCGTCGGGGAAGTCGTCAAACGTGAAGGGATCCAGGTGGTTCGCAGATCTCAGCTTGTCTTCCATTAATACCACAGGTCCCACACAAGAGCAGGAGAATGTCTCCCATAGCATAATACTGTTCCCACCAGCCTGCGTCCGTAGTACGCTGCACGTGTCGAACTGCTGTTCACCTCGAGAGGGCGTTTGTGGAGACGATCTCCGATCTAGTGTAGCAAAAAGGTGATTCACCCGAAGAGCCGACAAGTTTTCATTGATCGAGTTCGAATCCCGATGGCCCCGCGCCCACTGCAATCGTAACCGACGATGTCGTTCGGTCAACATGTGAACACGTAGGGGTGGTCTGCAGCGGATCTCCACGTTCAACAATGTACGATGAACTCTGAGCTCATAAACACTTGTGTGTGCACCAGCATTGTACTCTTTCGGCAGAGATGCCGCAGATCACCATCTATCCACTCTACAGGCCAGGCAAGCCTCCGAACTCCACCTTCTGTGAAGAGTCATGGACGTCCAACCCTTGAGAGCCTAGTAGTTGTTTCACAGTCGTTCTGCCTCTTTCTGTAGATGCTCACGACGGTAGCACGTGAACATTCGACCAGCTTCGCGGTTTTCAAGGTACTCATTCGCTGGTTCTGCGTAACAATAATCTGCCTATGTCAAAGTCGCTTGTTGTTGTTGTGGTCTTCAGTCCTGAGACTGGTTTGATGCAGCTCTCCATGCTAGTCTATCCTGTGCAAGATTCTTCATCTTCCAGTATCTACTGTAACCTACATGCTTCTGAATCTGTTTACTGTATTCATCTCTTGGTCTCCCTCTACGATTTTTACCCTCCACGTTGCCCTCCAATACTAAATTGGTGATCCCCACAAATTTCTCTTCTCTCTAATTCTATTCAATGCCTCATCATTAGTTATGTGATCTACCCATCTAATCTGCAGCATTCTTCTGTAGCACCACATTTCGCATTTCGAAAGCTTCTATTCTCTTCTTGTCCAAATTATTTATCGTCCACGTTTCACTTCCATACATGGCTACACTCCATAAAAATACTTTCAGAAACGACTTCCTGACACTTAAATCTATACTCGATGTTAACGAATTTCTGCCGGCCGAAGTGGCCGCGCGGTTCTGGCGCTGCAGTCTGGAACCGCGAGACCGCTACGGTCGCAGGTTCGAATCCTGCCTCGGGCATGGATGTGTGCCATGTCCTTAGGTTAGTTAGGTTTAACTAGTTCTAAGTTCTAGGGGACTAATGACCTCAGCAGTTGAGACCCATAGTGCTCAGAGACATTTGAACCCTTTTTTTAACGAATTTCTCTTCTTCAGAAACGCTTTCCTTGCCATTGCCAGTCTACATTTTATATCCTCTCTACTTCGACCATCATCAGTTATTTTGCTCCCCAAATAGCAAAACTCCTTTACTACTTTAAGTGTCTCATTTCCTAATCTAATTCCCGCAGAATCACCTGATTTAATTGGACTACATTCCATTATCCTCGTCTTGGTTTGGTTGATGTTCATCTTATAACCTCCTTTCAAGACACTGTTCATTACGTTCAACTGCTCTCCAGGTCCTTTGCTGTCTCTAAAAGAATTACAATGACATCGCCAAACCTGAAAGTTTTTATTTCTTCTCCATGGATTTTAATTCCTACTCGGAATTTTTCTTTTCTTTTTCCTTTATTGCTTGCTCAATACACAGATTGAATAACATCTGGATAGGCTACAACCCTGTCTCACTCCCTTCCCAACCACTGCTTCCCTTTCATGCCCCTCGACTCCTATAACTGCCATCTGGTTTCTGTACAAATTGTAGATTTTACGCCTGCCACCTTCAGAATTTGGAAGAGAGTATTCCAGTCAACGTTGTCAAAGGCTTTCTCTAAGTCTACAAATGCTAGAAACGTAGGTTTGCCTTTCCTTAATCTACTTTCTAAGATAAGTCGTAGGGTCAGTATTGCCTCACGTGTTCCAACATTTCTACGGAATCCAAACTGATCTTCCCCGAGGTCGCCCTCTCCCATTTTTTCCATTCGTCTGTAAAGAATTCGTGTTAGTATTTTGCAGCCGTGGCTTATTAAACTGATAGTTCGGTAATTTTCACATCTGTCAACACCTGCTTTCTTTGGGATTGGAATTATTATATGTCGCTTATGTCAACGGATATCCCTATCTGCGACCCGTATCTTCGCTAGGGTGAATCTCTATCCGTGTTTGCTCCGCTTACATACT